>NW_007248651.1:383597-389752 GCF_000164805.1 Carlito syrichta | reverse complement strand
CTGGGTGACAGAGTGAGACTCCAACTCAAAAAAATAAAATAAAATAAAATAAAATAAAGGACACTGCACAAAACCTAGACAAGAAGTAGGATTAAATAGTTATATGAGTTACATAGCCGAGAACAAAGAGTTCAGATTATATGGACTAGATTATTGTAAATATTATAAAATGTTTTACTTTTTTTGTAGGCTCCTTTGACATTTCTGTTGCGCACTGATCATTTCTGATCTTTCCTTTGCAATTTTTTTCCATTATAGGAATATGCACTTTCTGGTTGGAATTTGAACAATATGCCTGTCCTGGAGCAGTCTGTTCTTGCACATATTAATGTGGACATCTCTGGTATGAAGGTGCCATGGCTTTATGTGGGAATGTGTTTCTCTTCTTTTTGCTGGCACATTGAAGATCACTGGAGTTATTCCATCAACTACTTACACTGGTACATATGATCTTCCACTACAGCATGCATGCGTAGTGAACATTCTTAAGATGTAATAATAATAGGTGATATATTAGGGAGAGCTGACTTTAAAAGTATTTCCTACTCAAAAGTAGGATAATACATTGGAAGGAGAAGATGGGATTCTCAGGACACCTTCCCTTTTAAAGTATGTGCAAGTAGCAGAGCCTAGAATTTTAGACCAAAAGATGCTTCTTTAGTATACATGAAAATGTTTTGGTGTAGTAGTCCCCCTTATCTGCAAAGGATAAGTTCCAAGACCACCAATGGATATGTGAAACTCCAGATAATACCAAACCTTATATATATATTTGTCCTATTCATATATACTTATGATAAAGTTTAATCTATGAATTAGGCACAGTAAGAAACTAACAATAACTAATAATAAACTAGAATAGTTATAACAATATACTGTAATAAAGGTTATGTGAATATTGTCTCTTTCAAAATATCTGCTGTACTCACCTGTGATTGACCACAGGTATCTGAAACTGTGGGAAGCAGAACCCAGATAAGGGGAGACTACTGTATGTCTTTTGATATGAAAGACAGGATGTTTGAAGTTTACATAATTAAGATCTGACTAACCTTCAGCATTTGAAATTTTCAATTGATTTTTTTCTTCTTAATAAGATATTCTCTAAAAAGGCCTACATTACACATGCAGTCATTAAATTCTTTGCTGAATATTTGTATCACCCACTGCTTTTATTTATTTAACCAGTTCCTTGCCCAGATGATAATTTTCTTTCCTGTTAGAAAACATTACTCAGATCATAGTATGCAGTAGAAAGCTCAAGTTATTTTTCTTACTCTGCTTTGTTGCTATGATGTATAGTAGAGTAGCTGCTAGCCACATGTGGCTATTTAAGTTTAAATTAGTTAAGAGTAAATACAATTAAAAATTTACTTCCTCAGTTGCACTTGCCACATTTCAAGTGCTCTGTAGTCATATGTGACCAGGGGCCATTGTATTGGCCAGCACAGATAAAGAACATTTTTAATTATTGTAGTTAATTTCTACTGGGGCCAGCACCGCTCCATAATATTGTGAATGGTATGAAATACAACTATTCTATAAATACCTTGGCTAATTAAATCCATTTCATTGGAGTACATGTTAGTATTCTAAATGAACTCTAGTTGTCTAAAGTCTAATGGATTAATGATACTGAGCTTTTGATTCTTAAGGTTTATAGACAGAACTTTATTCAGGGTTTCATTAATTTTTATCCTTGATTTATTTCCTTGGATAGTAAAATTGAACTCACTAAAGTTGTTTAGGGGTATTCCAGAGAGCATTGACTTAACTTGATCATTATGGGGATAATCGGTATGTCCCGTGGCCCTGTGAATCAAGGTTGTGTGTCAGTATTGTTTGAAACAGTGCTTTTCTTTTTTTCTTTTTTCTTTTTTGTTGAGTTGGAGTCTTACTCCATCACCCAGGCTGGAGTGCAGTGGCACACTCAACGGCCACCCCAGAGTCGACCTCTTGGGCTCAGGGGATACTTCTGCCTCAGCCTTCCAAGTAGCAGGAATTACAGGCATGCGCTACTACACCTGGCTCATTTTTTGATTTATTGTAGAGATGAGGTATCGCCAAGTTGCCCAGGCTGGTCTCAAACCCGTGGGTTCAGGCAATCCTCTCACCTCGGCCTCCCAAAGTGCTAGAATTACAGGTTTGAGCCACTGCACAAACATCTTCCCTGTTTGAAGGTATCTTACCTGTTTGAGTTGCTGATCTGCCTTAAAGAGTTTATGTGCTGAGTTGCTTTTCCAAGAGTAGTGATAAATATATATCTACCTGTATGTTTACTTTTTATTTACCTCTTTTTAGAAACAGTAGCACAGGTTTATGAGATGAGTGCCAGGATTCAGGGCAGACAGTCTGTGGTCATGGAATAGGACAAAGTAAAGTATGAAGTTAGTAGGTTTGAATCAGAGACCCCTGGCCTCCTTGGTCCCATGTTCTGCCTGACTAACCAGTGATTTGTCTTGCTAGGGGGGAGCCAAAGACGTGGTATGGTGTGCCGTCTCATGCTGCAGAACAACTGGAGGAGGTGATGAGGGAACTGGCCCCTGAGTTGTTTGAGTCTCAGCCTGATCTTCTGCATCAGTTGGTCACCATCATGAACCCCAACGTGCTAATGGAGCATGGTGTGCCTGTGAGTCTTTCCGTGTCTTCCTTCCGTATTTGTAACTTAAAGTTATTTTACCTTTTGATTGGTTAGAATCACAACATATGCCTTGTTTTATAACTGGAAGTGAAAAGTCATGTCATCTTCTAGCCAAATTAGAATTTATACCCTGAAGGGAACAGCTTTTAACGGATGAAGAAGAGATGTTTTAATGTATGAATCATACATGATGTTTACCTGTCTATTCAGATAACCTTCAGTTTTTAGCAAACATATCCTGCTTTGAGCAAAAGTCTCATCTTCTTTGTTATTCCCATTTTACCAAGGTAGAGGTAATTGCAGTGGTAGCCCTAGTAAATAATGCATATTCTTATTTTTTCATGTAAAGATTTCATAGCCGCGCCTTGGGAGGCTGAGGTGAGTGGATTGCCTGAGTCTGTGGGTTCGAGACCTCCCTGGGCAACTTAATGAGACCTCATCTCTACAGTAAATAAAAAAATTAGCTGGGTGTGGTAGTGTGTGCCTGTGGTTCCAGCTACTTGGAAGGCTGAGGCGGAAGAATCACTGGAGCCCAGGAGGTCGAGGTTGCGGTGGCTGGGAACGGCCACTGCACTCGAGCCTGGGTGACAGAGTGAGACTCCAACCCCCCAAAAAAAAATTTCATAGCTTTTAGTTGGGCATGGTGGTTCACGTCTGTAATCCCAGCACTTTGGGAGGCCATGATGGGAGGATAGCTTGAGCCCAGGAGTTTGAGACAGGCCTAGGCAACAGAGTGAGACCTTGCCTCAGAAATAATAAACAAACAAACAGATACATATTTCATGGTTTTTAGTACATGAAATAATGAGGTAAGAATATACTACAAATATCTTCTATACTTTCAACTTAATTTTGAAGATGATCCTTAAATTTAAGCTACTAACACCTGATAAAATATACATTTAATACGTTTGCTTCAAATATTCATCATAACCTTAATGAGAAAGAAGATTGAGTAACATTTATAGTATTACTTTATCTTTACATGTAGTATTTTAAGACAAAGTAAGATTCAGGTAAACTGATTTGGGGACATCTTATTGTGAATAACTCAAATGATGTATGAGCTCATCAATTTAGTTTCTAAAAAAAGTATCCAAAAGTAGTAGGAAATTTCATTATTTACAACACAAGAATTACAAAAAAATTACCTTTTGTTTTTGAGTCAGAGTCTCACTCTGTCACCCAGGTTGGAGTACTTTTGTGTGCTCACAGCCACCACAGCCTCGATCTCCTGGGCTCAGGTGATCCTTCTGCCTCAGCCTTCCAAGTAGCTGGGACTACAGTCTCATGCCACCATGCCCGGCTAATTTTTATGATTTATCGTAGAGATGAGGTCTTGCCAAGTTGCCCAGGCTATTCTTGAAACCCT
Organism: Carlito syrichta; assembly: GCF_000164805.1. NCBI lineage: Eukaryota > Metazoa > Chordata > Mammalia > Primates > Tarsiidae > Carlito > Carlito syrichta. The sequence goes on along the minus strand of NW_007248651.1, from coordinate 385,739 downwards.
GGGTTCAGGTAGTCATCTTGTCTCGGCCTCCCAAAGTGCTGGGATTACAGGTGTGAGCCACCATGCCGGGCCAAAAAAAAATAATTATTTTAATTGTAAAAATGTTATCAATTGAGGATCTAGTAGTTCAGTGAGAGCGACATTTTCTCTTTGAGAATTTCTTTTGGCTACTAATTCTTGTCCTGAATTATAATTTGTTATGAGTGACTATTTTAAGACTGTATAATTCTGGTTACTTCTTAAATCCTGATATTGTTTTCTGGTATGTGTGAGTTAATGCTTTATTGTTTTCATTTTTCAAAATGCTTCTGCAGCTATCTGACTGATAAAATCTGTCTCCTTTTTTTGTTTTTGTTTTGTTTTGTATCCCTGTTCCCAATTTGCACTTAGGTGTACAGGACCAATCAGTGTGCTGGCGAGTTTGTTGTGACATTTCCTCGTGCTTACCACTCTGGATTTAACCAGGGCTACAACTTTGCTGAAGCTGTGAACTTCTGTACTGCTGACTGGGTCTGTTCTATAGCAAGTGGCTGTTGTACATCTAGTAACACCCCTATAAAATGTGGCTTAGTTGCCACATTTGCGTAGCTGTGCTCAGGGTAGGGTTCATGAATATTGCAGTGGAGACTGAAATGGCTGTTGTAGTTTAAGAAGCTAAGCAGAGTTTCATCACTTTTTTTACTTGGAAGATTTTATATTTTTTTAATAAAAAAATAGTTCTTCTCATCAGTTTTTTATTTTCCTCATTTGGCTTGAAATTTATTTATTTATTTATTTTGACTGTTTCCCCTCCAGTTGGGCACACAGAGGAGATGGCCTGTTTGAGCTTTAAATGGCCAGTTGGTATTTTCTGAATCCTTTTCTAAGGGAGTATGGTTCTTCTAGTCTTTGCTTTCTCTGAGCACTTTTGGGTCTTACCAAGTGAACAAGCTTATAGAGATAATTGAAAGTATTAATTCCATCACATTTTCAAATGTGTAGCTCTTCCTTCATTATTTTCTTTTTGATAGACAATTAGATGATTTTATTCTTCCTGCCATTTTTCTATATTTTTTTAATTTTAAGAGAGTAACTATAATACTGAGATCTCTGCGCAACAGTTTTATGCAAATGAAAATGCCGGGTGATTGCTATTTTGCTTTTGTATGAGGTAGATATAAATAAATAACTAGTTATGGTTCTGTCATGTTGGTTGGGAAAAGACTGTATAGTGTATTTATAATATACACTGACTTTATTTTAGTGATGCTGTTTTTGTTGCCTACGTTAACATTTAGTAATATTTAGAAGTCCTTTAGTAGTATTGGGTCTTATGTTTTCTGTGGGTACCTTAATTTATTAAATTCTGTGATTGACCATATAGAGACTGTTTTTATTTCCTTGGCTACTGAATAGTATAATGAACAGTCTTACTTGATCTCCTAATTTTTAACTCTTTTCTTATTAGGCTTTGGAACTAACACAATTTAAAAAGAACAAAACTTAGATTAGGATTTTGCCTTAAACTTGAGCTCTATTTTAAAAATTCAGCTAGCATTTATTGTTTATGATTTCGTGGTAATTGTCTAGGCATAGGGTAGGAAAATGGGATGCTTCAGATATGGGTTAGAGATGGTGTCTGCCTTTAGCTTGCTCACTGTTACTGATGTTTTACTTGGGGCAGCTTTTTAAATTTCACTGTCCGAAGTTTTTTACATGGGATGTACAGATGCTAATAACCTCAAACAGGTTAGATGATATCTGTGAAAGCCCTTGATGCTCTTTAGAAGGAAGATGTGGTATAAAAGAAAAGTTGTAGTGGTTAAATATCTGGAATAAAGTAATGGGACTAATTTTTGTAAGCCACAGTGGATAATCAGTTCTATTTTATATGGCTTCCTTACGTATTATATAATAATTAAAAACTGCAAGTCCCACAGTTTAGTTTTTCTTCTACTTGTCTTTGTATTGCGTTTGTATGACAAGTGTTTAAAGAGTACATATTTAAGAATTAAGATATGGAAGAGTTGTATATTGTAATAGGCTAGATATTGCTAATCATAAATTCTGTATGTATATTTTCTTGAGAAAGTTTGTTTCAAACCGGGCTCAGTGGCTCAGCCTGTAATCCCTCGCCTTTGGGAGGCTGAGGTGAGTGGATTG
>NW_007248651.1:379992-383559 GCF_000164805.1 Carlito syrichta | reverse complement strand
GGGCGACAGAGTGACACTCCAACTCAAAAAAAAAAAAAAAAAGTTTGTTTCTTTGAAGAGTATGGAAACACTGCATAAGATTCAGATAGTGTCATTTTCTCTGTGATTCCTCTGATTCCTTTCTGTCTTTCTCAAAATCTAGGTGAATTACAAGAGGTTCTTAAAGGTCCATTTCCTTAATTTTTCTTTTATATTCCAGTTTCCAAATGCAAAAAAACTCCTTTAACCATTCACGTTTTTCTGCCTGAGCATAAGAAAGAAATTGGAGTGTACATATGTGTGTGTATAGAGTTTAGCTATACTCTGCTTATATTGTTTATTATATTATTCTTTGGCTTACAACTTGATAGTTACAGAAATTTTGAGAATGTGTCTTAAAAAGATTATCTGTTCATTTATAAAATGTGCTCGTTTCATCATTTATTTATTAGGGAAAATAAAGTATGTAATTTCATGATTTCACTTTTTTGAATTATCTTTCTGCTAGTCTGAGTGTTTGTTAAATAGTTTCTAGATGCTAGAGTCTAAATTATCTTTTGTTTTGGTTCTTGCCAAAAAAAAAAAAGTCAGCCAATGTAGATTGCTTAAGTAGTACTTTTTTTTCTCTTTTGCCCTTCGTGTTAGCTTTCATTTTCCCTTCCCTTTCTTTCCTCCCCCCCCCCCTTCTAATAACATCTGTTCTTTGTGAAAATTTGAATGCTGAATACTTCCACTTAACTCCTTTTGGATTGAACTCTTTAAATTCTATTTATTTATTTATTTTTTACTGAAATTTATTTTTTACTGAAACTTTTTTCCTGTAAGTACAAGCTCATGTTAAATTGGTGTAAAAGAGTTTTTGCAAGGAACTACTGCTTTTTGATGCACATAATAGAAAATCAATGGCTTAGGTCAGTAATTTAGCATCTTAGATTATAGGATTTTTCTGTGGGAAGGTCTTTAAGATTCCGGCTGCCTTGTAAAGGGTTAATATTTACAGTTGACCCTTATATTGGCATTTGTTATTCTGTCTTCTTTATAACTAAATGGAGGATTTGGAGGGTAAATAGTGGTTTTGTGCTGAAATCTGTTACAAGGACGTTACTTAATTGGGAAGTCTCATTTTCAGTTGCCCATCGGACGTCAGTGTGTAAATCATTACCGACGGCTTCGGCGCCATTGTGTCTTTTCACATGAGGAGCTCATTTTCAAGATGGCAGCAGATCCAGAATGCTTAGATGTGGGGCTGGCAGCCATGGTCTGCAAGGAATTGACTCTCATGACTGAAGAAGAAATACGATTAAGAGAATCTGTTGTACAAATGGTGAGTTTGCTGTGCATATTTCCTATGTTTTATACTGCTTATGGGATATTCTAAAAGTATAAATCTATACAAAGAGTCCATATGCATCTTTGATTCTTTTAGGAGTTGAACACAAAATTCACTAGTTTGGAGAAGGTTTTATGTTTTTGCCATTTTGGTTTCTTTAGATTGAAAAAGTTTTGGGAATCTTGTCATCTCTAGATTTTTAAAACTGGAGCCCTATGAGGTAGAATTTCTTAGGTATATGTTTATCCTTTCGAGTCTTTTACATATAGTATTATTTATTTAAACAAGAAAATTTAAATTCTTTTTTCCATTGAACTTTGTGTTGAATAAAAGTTACATTTCTAGTGATTACAGACTGTCAGAGTTAATCTCTTCCCCCTCTTTTAAGTAATTTAATGAATACAAAGGATAGAATAACCAAGAGTTGGGATTTTGAATGCTTGGAATTAACATCTGTCACACTGAGCTGGGATATATATGAGAAAATCTGTCTTGGCCCAAGCATTGTCTTGGCCCCTTCTCCCTAACCTTTCCTGCATAGCTTGCTAGGCTCCCTAGATTTGCACCTTGCCTCCTGTGTTTGTACTGTGTCTCGCCTCCCTCTTTGCCTGATATTCTGTGTTTTCAAAACAGCTTTGTTGAGGTGTAATTGATGTATAATCAACTACATGTTTAATGTACATAATTTGGTGACTTTTGACTGTGTTTATAACTGTGAAACCATTGCAGCAGTCAAGATAATGTATCTATTACCCACCCCAATTTTTTTCATGTCACTTTGTGGTCCTTCCCTCTTCCTTATACCACCCTCTCCCATGCCACCCTCCCCCCAGCCCCCAGGAAACCAGTAATCTTTCTTTAATTTGCTTGTATTTATTTATTTATTTGTTTGTTTGTTTATTTTTGAGTGGGAGTCTCACTCTGTCGCCCAGACTGGAGTGCAGTGGCCGCTTCTGGCCACTGCAGCCTCGACCTGCTGGGCTCTGGCGATCCTTCCGCCTCAGCCTTCCAGGTAGCTGGAACTACAGGTGCGCACTACCACGCCCGGCTAATTTTTTGATTTATTGTAGAGATGAGGTCTTGCCAAGTTGCCCAGGCGGGTCATGAATTGCTTTTTTTTTTTAAATGAAATTTTATTTAAGTTGAATCATACAACTTATACTATTTTTTTGGTCTAGTTTCTTTCATTCAGTATAATCACTTTGAGATTCATCCATGCTGCATATACTAACAGCTTATTCCTTTTTATTGCCAAGTAGTTTTCCATAGAATGGATGTACTACTCTTTGTTTATCCATTTACTTGTGGACAGATACTTGGATTGTTATCATTTTTTGGCTGTTAGGAATTAACCTAATCTGGACATTTGTGTACAGCTTTTTGAATGGACATATGCTTTTATTTCTCTTGAGTAAATACTAGGAGTAGGATGGCTAGATCATGTGGTATATGTTAAATTTTTTCTAAACAACTGCCAAACTGTATTCCAAACTAGTTGTACCGTTTTACATTTCCACCAGCAGTGGAAGAGTTACAGTTGCTACGTCCTCACCAACACTTGGTGCTCTTGGTCTTTTCAACTTTAGACATTCTCATAAGGCTGTGGTGGTATTTTATTGTGGTGTTAATGTGCATTCCCTTAATGACTAGTGACTTCTGTTGTGTTTATCTGCCATCTGTGTATCTTTTGTTGTCTGTTCAAATCTTTTGCTCAGTTTTGAGAGCTATTTATATATATTAGATAAAAATTATTTATCAGGTAGTGATTTGAAAATATTTTCTCCTAGTCTGTGGCTTGTCTTCCTGTTCTTAACAGTGTCTTTGTAAGGTCACACGCTGTGGCTCATGCCTGTGATTTCAGTGCTTTGGGAGACAGAGATGGGAAGATCTCTTTAGGCCAGGAGTTCAGGACCAACCTGGGCAACATAGGGAGACCTTGTCTCTACAAAAAATAAACCTGGTGTGGTGTGGTGCCTATAATCCCAGCTACTCAGGAGACTGCGGCAAGAGGATTGTCTGAACCCAGGAGGTAGAGGCTGCAGTGAGACCTTATGCCACTGTCCTCCAGCCTGTACAACAGAGTGAGACTCCCAACTCAAAAAAAAAAAAACAATTAACTTACCTTAAAAATATGAATTTTAAGCCGGACTCGGTGGCTCAGCCTGTAATCCTGTGCCTTTGGGAGGCAACTTGGCGAAACCTCATCTCTACAATAAATCAAAAAATCAGCCGGGCGTGGTAGTGCATGCCTATAATTC
>NW_007248651.1:325289-379972 GCF_000164805.1 Carlito syrichta | reverse complement strand
CTGTGGTGGCCGGGAGCGGCCACTGCACTCCAGTCTGGGCGACAGAGTAAGACTCCAACTTAAAAAAAAAAAAAAATGATACTTTGATCAGATTTCTCTATAGACCCTTTTTTTTAAAAATTGGAGTCTCATTCTGTCTCTCAAGGCTGGAGTGCAGTGGCACACTCACAGCCACCGCGCCCTTGACCTGCTGGTTTTAGGCAGTCCTTCCACTTCAGCCTTCCAAGTGGCTGGAACTACAGGCACGTGCCACCATGCCCGGCTATTTTTTTCATTTAGTAGAGATGAGGTCTCGCCAAGTTGCCAGCGGTCTCAAACTCCTGGGGTCAAGCAATCCTCCTGCCTCGGCCTCCCAGAGTGCTGGGTGTTAGCCACCATGCTGGCCAGACCCTTCTTTAAATGTACCTTCTACCTGCACCCTTGTTTCATTACTTCTCTCTGCCCTTTCTTTTTTATGCACTTGTCTTTCCTATCTTATGAAAAGTTTTCATTTTACGTCTTCTCAAAAATATTTTTGTATGGTTTTCCTGCAGCCAGTACTCTCTTTTCCTCATTCCTTCATCATCCCTGTCATTCTGTTCCTGTTATACTTTTGAAACTCTCAAAGTTTACTAGAGACAACTTGCCAAATCCAGTGGTTCTTTCTCTGTCTTCCACCCTGGCCTCTTTATTGCACTGTGTATTACTTCTTTGGTTTCTTTCCCTAACATTTGCTCTACTGTTTCTTCAGGTTCTTTGATTATATTTGTTGTCATTTCTAGTCCTTTCTTCTCATCTCAACTGCCAGAGTGTGCAGGGCTCAGTCTTTGACCTTTTGTTGTTATCTTTTTGTGTGCTGCTTATTGAGAATTCTCATCTATTCGTAGAATCTTGATGCTTTCAGCTTTATCGTGTGATTTTAGTTCTAACCTCTTAATGTTTCCTCCTATCATATACATTATATACACAGGAATTATTATTACTTTGAAAGAGACTGTGTCTGATTACCCATTTGTAATCTGGGTGTCCACATATGTATTGCACATTTCCATTTAGATTTTTGTCAACTCAGTTTCAGCATCAGAAATAGAATATCATCCCTTCCCACTCTACCCTTTCACAAACCCTTTTCCTTTCTTAATTGCCTTAATTGTGGTACCTTTGTAGTACCACGCCCATTATGTAAAAGCTTTGTCTCGTCTTGTCTTATCTGTTTTGTTCATAGTTATGGTTAACTGGTTTTGTTTTTTCATCTTCGCAGTGTCTCTCATCACTCTCCCTTCCTTTTTTTTTTTTAGCTGCCTTGCCATCTTGTTCCATTCCTTAGTTTTCTCACCTTGGTTATTTCAAATAGTCCTTTATTTTTTATTTATTTATTTTTTGAGTTGGAGTCTCACTCCGTCGCCCAGACTGGAGTGCAGTGGCCGCTCCCGGCCACCGCAGCCTCGACCTGCTGGGCTCCGGTGATCCTTCCGCCTCAGCCTTCCGAGTAGCTGGAACTACAGGCGCGCTACCAGGCCCGGCTCATTTTTGATTTATTGTAGAGATGAGGTCTTGCCAAGTTACCCAAGCGGGTCTCGAACCCGCCCACGGGCTCAGGCAATCCACTCACCTCAGCCTCCCAAAGTGCTGGGATTACTGGCTGAGCCACCGAGCCCAGCTTCAAATAGTCTTTTAATTTGTATTCAGTTATTGAATGCTTTTTATCTTCTTTCTGTTCCCTCCTGATAATTAATGATTTTCTAAAGTATATTGTTAGGAATATAAGCTTTATAATGTGTTAGAAAGTATTGCAAGGAGAAATTGTTTTGTCATTAGAAAACTTTGGAAAATGATAGGTTAAGAAAAGATCATTGTGACTGGACATGGTGACTCACCCCTGTAATCTCAACACTATGGGAGGCCGAGGCAGGAGGATTGCTGGAGGCCAGGAGTTTGAGACCAGCTGGGCAACATAGTGAGACCTTGTCTCTATGAAAAATTTTTAAAAATTAGCTGAATGTGGCAGCAGACATCTAGTCCCAGCTATTTGGGAGGCTGACACAGAAGGATTGCTTGAGCCCAGCAGTTGGAGATTGGTGGGCCCTGATTGCACCACTGTACTTCAGCCTGGGCAACAGAGTGAGAATCCAATTCAAAACAAAGGAAAGAGAAGAGATAAGTGGGGTTCTTCACTGCAAAACATCTTTGATCCTTTAATATACCGGTGTTCCCTGTTAATCTTTCGTGTGAGGCATATAATCTTCTGCATTTCCCAAAAAATCTGTTTTTCCCCAGATTGTCTTTTAGGATAGTAGTCCTTGGAGCACACTTTGGGAAATGATGCACACTTCTTGAAACTGACAGAAGTTGCAGTTAGGGTTCTCTCTGGAGCGGCATTGCACGTTGTTCTGAGGCTGTGTGAATTCTTGCAAATTAAGAAACACCTATATTTGGGATTGTTTTTACATAAAAATAATTTTTAAAGAAAACACTAAATGCTAATGTGGGAAAATGGAAAGGGATGATAGTATGGCCACAGACATCTAGATTAAACTGTTGTCGAAAACAAAGTGTATGATGAAAGAATAGAATTGTGTCTGCCAGTGAATACATTATCAAGTTCCTACCTGGTTTAGGTGAAGAAAGTTTGCACTTACAGCGGAACCTTGCTCAAGTAAACAGAAACTGTAAAGCTGTGTAATAAATGGGAGTCTTAGGAAAATGTTTTTCATATGTTCTTAAAGTAGCATACTGAATTTGACTTAACTTTCTTTTTGACATCATGCTGAAGTAGATTATATTTTGATTGCATAATTTAAGTCATTTTAGACCTCTTTGTCCTTGCCTGTGTGTGTGTGTGTGTGTGTGTGTGTGTGTGTGTGTGTGTGTGTGTGTGTGGAGTTGGAGTCTCATTCTGTCGCCCACATTGGGGTGCAGTGGCATGCTCATGGCTACCACAGCCTCGACTTGTTGGGCTTAGGAGAACCTTCCTCCTCAGCCTTCTAAGTAGCTGGAACCACAGGCGTGTGCCACCACGACCAGCTAATGTTTTGATTTAATGTAGAGATGAGGTCTCACCAAAAAAAGTGCTGGGATTACAGGTGTGAGCCACAATGCCTGGCTATCCTTGCATATATATCAATGTTATTTTCAGATCATAGATTACTAATTTAACTTGTTCAAGGGTATATTATCTCTAGGGGCAGTAATTTAAAAAAATTAATCTGTAGACTGGGTGTGATGACTCACTCCTATAATTCCAGCATTTTGGGAGGCAGAGGCAAGAGGGTTGCCTGAGTTTAGGAGACTGAGACCAGCCTGGGCAACATGGCGAGACCTCATTTCTACAATAATCAGAAAAGTTAGCCAGGTGTAATGGCAGGCAGTTAGCCAGGTATGATGATGTGTAGTGTCAGCTACTCAGGAGGCTGAGGCAGAAGGATCACATAAGCACAGCTGGTCAAGACTGTGGTGCCAGGTATGATAACGTGTAGTGCCAGCTACTCAGGAGGCCGAGGCAGAAGGATTGCCTAAGCCCAGCAGTTCAAGGCTGTCGTGGCCATGATCGTGCTACTACATTACAACCTGGGAAACAGTGAGATTCCAACTCTTCCCAAAAAGTTAATCTTTGTATTATTTTAAAGAAAAGGTGAAGAAAACCACATAAAACATACAGCTCTGTGAATTAAGTGGTAAACCTTCTTGTCATTACCATTTGAGTCAAGAAATAGAACTTTATCAGCTACTGCAAAAGTACCTCCCAGTAGGAGTTTGCCCATCTCTCCTCAAAAAATAATTTTGATTGCCTGAGCCCAGGGGATCAAGACTAGCCGCAACTTGGTGAGACCGTGACTGTTCAACAAATAAAAAAATCAGCTAGATGTGGTGGCACATGCCTGTGGTTCCAGCTCCTTGAAAGGCTGAGGCCGAAGGATGGCCTGAGCCTAGCAGGTCAAGGCTGTGGTGGCCATGAGTGTGCCACTGTACTCCAGTCTGGTGATAGAGTGATACTCCAACACAGGAAAAAAATCTTGACTTATAGTAGTCATTTCCTTTCATTTTCTATCATCTTATCACTCAGATGTGGATCTTTAAACACCATTTTAAAAAAATTTGTAATTATATATAGGAAATATTTTGATGTGGCATGCCATTGTACCTTTTATGTTTATGTCTTAAATCATAGATTTACCTGTAGAAAAACAAAGTAACTTTAGTTCTTTGTTGCTTTAAAGACTAGAAAGACTTGATCTCATGACATAAACTGTATTTCAGGGTGTCCTGATGTCAGAAGAAGAAGTGTTTGAGCTTGTTCCTGACGATGAGCGGCAGTGTTCAGCTTGCAGAACCACGTGTTTTCTCTCTGCTCTCACGTGCTCCTGTAATCCTGAGCGACTTGTGTGTCTCTACCATCCAGCTGATCTGTGCCCCTGCCCCATGCAGAAGAAATGTCTTAGGTATCCAGAGGCATCTTGTAAAACTTCCAGTACCTTTTTTAAACAAACAGTGAAACCTATCTTAATGTTGTTCTTAGTTACTCCCTTCCTTGTCTCAGAAGTGGTAAAGTCTGTCTGTCCACTTCCCTGCTTGAGGACCAGGCCCATAAAGTATTTATTTTTGGCCCTAAACTTGGCCGCTAAAATTAGTTTGTTAAGTTAATCTCAGATGTTCCTTGTCTTCCTGCATTGCCACTGTGAGCTGCTTTGATTTTCTCTGTATGTGAACCAAGATCTCATTCTCCTGGCCATTGTACTTTTCTTAAACTGATTTAAACTTAATTATTTTCAAGTCATTGCTGGTTTTGGAGGCTTTTATTTCTGTCATTTTGTTTTTTGTTTTGTAGATATCGCTACCCATTAGAAGACCTCCCTTCTCTGCTATATGGTGTAAAAGTCAGGGCACAGTCCTATGACACTTGGGTCAGTCGAGTTACAGAAGCATTATCTGCTAACTTCAACCACAAAAAAGGTGAAAATTCCTCCTTTTATATGCGTATACTGAAATTGTCGCTTTTAAAGAGGCTTTGTATAGTTTGGTTTTTCCTCCATTAAAGAAGAATCCTAGGCTTTATATGCAATGTTAGACTGATAGGTTGGTTGAATATAGACTTAATTTTCTATTTGAGAGCTCTCTTTTAAATGAAGAAGCTACATAAAATGGGACTAGTATCTAACTTGCAGTAGATGGGGCATACGTCTTGGGAAGCCTTTGTTACGGTTCAGTGTATACGAACACTGAAGGCTTTTTGGAAAGAGAAATTTCCTTCCCTCTGAGAAGTTGTCATAGGGCTTAGGAACGAGCACCTGGTCGTTAGCTTTTATTACATTGGTGAGATTTTCCCAGCTGTGGTATGTTTCTCCTAATAGGTTAGGGATTCACTTGAGTGAGGCTGGTTAAGATTTTAGAATGGCTGTTTGTGTCTCTGGTCATATTACGTGGCTTTTTATTTATTTTTTTACAGATTTGATTGAATTGCGAGTAATGCTGGAAGATGCTGAGGATAGGAAATACCCTGAGAATGATCTCTTCCGAAAACTCAGGGATGCTGTAAAAGAAGCTGAGACCTGTGCGTCTGTGGCTCAGCTGCTTCTGAGCAAAAAGCAGAAACACAGGTAAACCTAAGAAGAGCTTACTTCTCCGGTGGCTTCCTGTTTCCTTCAGAGTGAAAGCCAACATTTGGTGTGGCTTGTGAGGCCCTGCGTTGTCTTTGACCTCTTGTGGCTGTGTCTCTCCCTTTCCCATTAGTGCCCTGGTTTTATTGCTGCTGTTCTCGCTTCTTTTTTATTTGTTTGAGTTTTATATGCTTGAGTTCTTGCATCATTTAAAACCAGCCACTTACTTTCGAGATGTCCTTGCGTTGTGACATCGTGTTCTCCCTTGTTTCTTGCTCCAGCCTGCAGTGCTCTCTCTCTTGCTGTCCTTCACAGACAGCAGGCACTTTCCTTCAGCCTTGCTCTTGACTGTGCCTGGCATTCTCTTCCCACCAGAGCCAGGTGGCGGTAGCTTGTTTCCTCCCTTCTTTCAAGGCTTTTTTTATCCAAATGTCATTTTCTTGGAGAGACCTTTTCCGATGTACCTGTGTAAAATTGCAACCGTCTTCCCGTTTTTTCTGCTTTGTTTTTCTCCTAACCTTGTCACCTTCTGATATTCTCGCTTCCTTATTTTTTTGTCTGTGTCCACTCCTCACTAGGATGTACACTGAGGCAGCATGTCAGGGCTTTTTGTCTTTTTTTGGTTACCACATATTTCTTATGCTTCGAACAATGCCCGGCACATTATTTGTAAATAAATAAATAAATAAACAGAGACTGCAGGCTGAAGGCAGGTGGCAGCAAAGAGTAACTTTGATGGATATAGTTGAAGTCATGTATTGTTAAGCACAGAAGTGTGTACTCTTGATTTAATGTAATTCAAATATATTATATTGTCTTTATAAGTGGTATTATAAGTATTCAATTTCCTAATAAGTGGTATTATCTTGTAGTCATTTCAGCACATTCCTTGTATCTGAATAGCTTTTTCTATTGTGGTTTATATTGAATTTTAAATTACTGTATAAAGTTATAATCTACCGTCTTATTAGAGAATTTTTCTTAGAGACATTGATCAGTTGACCTTAATTTGTCATTGGGTCTGTGACCCTCTTGGAGACTATAGTAAAAGTTTAGGGACTCTCTTATAAATGTGCATGTACACACAAAACTTCAAACAGTTTTAGAGGGCTCATTGTCTCTTAAAGCAGGTTAAAGGTGCTTGTTTCACATTTTAACCTTCTTGAAATACAGAATTTAGTTGTGGTTTTTCTTTCTATCTTTTTTTTTTCTTTTTTTAAATTTTTGAGTTGGGGTTTCACCTCTGTCATCTAGGCTGGAGTACAGTGGCATGATCACAGCTCACCACAGCCTTAACCTCCTGAGAAACTGGGACTGCAGGCATGAACACCCAGCCCAGCTTCTTTTTTGATTTTTGTGTAGATTTCACTATGTTGCCCAGGCTGGTCTCGAACTTCTGGCTCAAGCAATCCTCCCACCTTGGCCTCTCAAAGTGCCGATTATAGGTGTGAGCCACCATGCCAAGCTCAGAATTTAGTTTTATCAATGAACTTAATATTCCACTATGAGGAATTTGTTTAATGTTTGAAATGCTTAATATTTTGAGATTGGAGGAACCGTAACTTGGAGAGTTGAGTCTTTGCGTTATTAACTAGAGAACGTAAAAAGTATGTGGCCACCATTGCAATGGAATCTCTCAAACACTAGAGTTCTAGGATTACTTGGGCTTGAATTCTGAAGGCAGTAGGAACCTCTTTGATATCAGAACGGTGACTAGTGAGTTTTTCTTACTTGTGTCTCAATATTATTTCACATCAGACAGTGCCCAGATAGTGGGAGGACTCGGACCAAACTGACAGTGGAAGAATTGAAGGCCTTTGTCCAACAACTTTTTAGTCTTCCATGTGTCATCAGCCAAGCTCGGCAAGTGAAGGTGGAGTATTACAATCTTTTCTTGGGTAATGTCCTTTGTAATATGGGTTACTGTTTTGGTTTAACAGATGGTATGTCTAGGCTAATTTTTTGTTCTGCTTGTTTCTTTTCTCACATGTTTTGCTATTTAAAGCTTTTTAGTAGGCTGTCTCTTGGTTTTATTTTAGCCTTTCTCTCTCTTTTAAAATTCTGAAACTAACACTAGTTTAAAAATTTTTTTTCTATAGTAAGTTTAGGTCAGAACCTCTTTTAACATAGTTATAATTGAGTTGTAAAAAATTAGTTAAAAGAATTAATGTGTATCAGTTGCTTATTAGCACATGAGCTTTTAAAAATGCAGAACTATGAAATTACCAGGGTCCTGATGGTTTAATGAATATATAAAATCTTAAAAGTGTATGTCAAGTATATTAATCTGTATAGTTAGTAGTCTTTTGATAGTTTGGGGTATATTTTTTGTTTTGGGGTGGATAGGGTATCTAAAATAGTTTTTTTTTAAATCAAGATTATCAACTTGCAAAATCTAGTGTCAGTTGTATTCATGGTATTTTGATAGTTGACTACTCTTTCTTTCTTGAATGACATTGTTGTCTAAGCCTCTGTGACACCATAGCTTTCTGGTTTTCTTCTTACTTAACTCATTGGCAGTTCCTTGTCTTAAGTCTTCTTGCTATTTGTTTCCTTCTTCGCTTGACTTCTAAGTGTTGGGTATATTAGGACTCTCAGACCTTTCTTTAGATGTGCCCTCTCCTGATACCTTATTTACTCAGTGACATTAAATATCACCTATATCCTGTTGATTCCCAAATCTCCAGCTTTCACTGCTTTTCTTTTTTTCTACAGACTTATATATCCAGGTGCATAATCTACATTCCATTTAGTAGACTATAAGGCATCTTTTTTTTTTTTTTTTTTTTTGAGACAGAGTCTTACTCTGTTGCCCAGACTGAAGTGCATTGGTGTGATCACTGTAATTTCAAACTGTTAGGCTCAAGTGATCCAGCTGTGTCAGCCTCCCAAGTAGCTGGTACTTTAAGTATGTGCCACTACACCCACCTAGTTTTTTTGTTTTTTGTGTTATAGAGATGAGGAGTCTCACTGTGTTACCTAGACTGGTCTCAAAACTCCTGGCCTCAAGCTGTTTTCCTGCCTTTCCAAAGTGCTGGGATTACAGTGTGAGTCACTATGCTCTGCCTGAAAGACATCTTTTTTTTTTTTTTTTTGAGACAGAGTCTTACTTGCCCAGGTTCGAGTGCAGTGGCATGTTCACGGCCACTCCAGTGTCAACTTGCTGGGCTGAGGCGATCCTTCTGCCTCAGCCTCCCAAGTAGCTGGAACTATAGGCGTGCACTACCATGCCCATCTAATTTTTTGATTTACTGTAGAGATGAGGTCTCATCAAGTTGCCCAGGCTGGTCTCGAACCCCTAGGCTCAGGCAGTCCTCACTTCGGCCTTCCAAAGTGCTGGGATTACAGGCTTGAGCCACCACACTCGGCCCTGAAAGACATCTTAAAAGCTTTTTAATGATCCTTGATTTCTTTATTGATCAAAATTATTGATTTCTTTATTTCCCTTTACGTCATGTCCAATCTTTAAATAAATGCTGACTGCTATTACCTTCGAAATATACTGCAAAGCAAAACAATTGTCATCATCTCCATTGTGTGAACTATGCTGCTGCCACTGGAATCTCCCCCCCAGATTACTGCAACAGCTTTTCAGCTGCTTTCTCTTCTTCTGCTTGTCCCCAACACTTTATTTTTGTTTAGAACTATCATCTAAAATATAAATCAAATCACATCATTCACCTGTGGTTAAAATTCTCCAGTGGTTTCCTCAAAGCCATTAGAATGAAATTCAAACTCAGTATAATCTACAAGAGACTATGCAATCTGACCACTGCTTATCTTTTTTTTTTTTTTTTTTTGAGTTGAAGTGTAACTCACCCAGGCTAGAGCACAGTAGCACACTCACAGCCACCATAGTCCCTGCTAGGCTCAAGCGATCCTTCCACTTCAGCTTTCCAAGTAGCTGGAACTACAGGTGTGCACCACCATGCCAAGCTAATAATTTTGATTTATTGTAGAGATAAGATCTTGCCAAGTTGCCCAGGCTGGTCTCAAACCCGTGAGCTCAGGCATCCTCTTGCCTCCGCCTCCCAAAGTGCTGGTATTACAAACATGAGCCACTATGCCTGGCTTGCTTATTCTTTAACTACATTTTTTCTTACCTACTTGTAGCAACATATCATAAAGCTCATCCTTTAAAAGCTTTTGTAGTTATTATTTGCCCGTGTAAGCTGCTCTTCCTCCCGATCTTCATGTAGTTCCCACTTCCACTCATTTTAGTGTCTGTTCATCTGTTTTTTTTAACCCCCATTGTTAAGTAATATGCCCTTCCTCTTCTGGTCATTCTTGGTTATTCTCTATTGTGTTGCCCTATTTTAATTTCAGAGTACTTAACACTACTGAAACATTCATATAGTCACTATCTGGCCTCCTGTAATGAATGTATGTTCCTTAAAGACAAGGACTTTTTATGTATTAATCAATAATGTGTGGTTAGAACCGTTCCTGCATCTAAGTTAGCAGTCTTATTTTTTGAACAAATCAATACTATTTTAAAAGTAACACTGTGGATAGAAGTAGTTACAGAGAAACTTCTTTTTTTAAGAAACTGCGTGGGCGACAGTCTTGTTCTGTTGCCCAGGCTGGCGTGCAATGGCATGGTCATAGTTCACTGCAGCCACAAACTCCTGGCTCAAATGATTCTCCTGCCTCAGCCTCCTGAGTAGCTAGGACTGTAGGTGTGTGCCACTATGTTCAGCTAATTTTTAAATTTTGTGTCGAGGCAGGGTCTCACTGTGTTGCCCAAGCTAGTCTCAAACTCCTGACCTCAAGCAATTCTCCTGCCTTTGCCTCCCATAGTACTAGGATTACAGGTAGGAACTACGATGCCATGTCTGAAGCATGCTTATTAATTTAACAACGATATCCAAATATGAGCTCAGCTGATCCTCCTGCATCAGCCTCCTGAGAAGCTGGGACTACACGCACACCACCTTACCCAGCTGTATCTTTTAAATTTGTTTTTTATTTTGATTTTTTTGGTGACATTTTCAGAATCTGCTGGATGACGTGGAAGAGTTTCATGAGCGAGCTCAGGAAGCCATGATGGATGAAACCCCGGATTCTTCCAAACTCCAAATGTTGATAGACATGGGCTCTAGCCTCTATGTGGAGCTACCTGAGTTACCCCGACTGAAGCAAGAGCTACAACAGGCTCGGTGGCTGGACGAAGTAAGACTGACTCTGTCAGATCCACAGCAAGTCACTTTGGATGTCATGAAGAAACTGATAGACTCTGGGGTAGGGCTGGCGCCCCACCATGCCGTGGAGAAAGCAATGGCTGAACTACAGGAGCTCCTCACAGTCTCTGAACGATGGGAAGAAAAGGCTAAGGTCTGCCTACAGGCAAGGTGAACATATATTTTGATGACTGTTGCCTCTTTAATAACTAAATCAGAAAGAAGAATGGGAAAGAGGAATGTACGGACCTATTTCATAACATGGTTTGTTTGTTTATTTTACCTTTCAGGATTTTAATGTGTCCGAAGAGTTTTCTCCTTGACAGGCAGCATTAGTCAAGTTGAATAGGTGGGCAGGGCATTTCTGGCCAATCGAGGGCCAGAAGGAAGGAGAGACCTCCTCCCTGCTTTGGCAAGCAGCTCCGGGAGAGGTGCATGTGGGTGGCAGTGAGTACAGACAAGCCAAGCTGGGGAGTTTCTTGCTGGACAGGAGTGCTCACAGGCCATACCTTCCTCAGCCCTTGAAGCACGTCATCATGTCTGGATGTGAGGGTGGCAGTGGGTGGCAGTGTCAGGGCATGGGTTCTCCTGTGTCTTGTTCCAACAACTGGTTTATTGTGATGACATTGTTTAATAACATATTTTGTGCCTTCTCCAACCAGTCACTAAGTGATCAAACGGGGGTGCATGTAGATCGTTTAATACTTGCCAAATATTGTACAGAGTACTTTGGCAGATACTTGTAAGTTATACAAAGCAGTATTTTGTTTAGAGTCCGTATTAATAATATACTTAGGAACTAAGACTTATCAAGCTCACTATAATATGTTATAGATATTAACTGAGAGGCACAGAAAAATGTTTTAGGAATTAAGACGAGAGTTCATGGTGAGCTTGGATAGTCAGCAGGGAAGCTTGAAAAAAGTAAGACCTTAGGTAGAGCCTTGAAGGATGAGTAGAATTGAAGTGCTATGGAGAGAAGAAAAATGCCATAAACTAACTTTAAGGAACATGTAGGGTGTGGTCAGGTGACAGAATAACTGAGCTTCACTGGAGTGGAGGATTTATGCAGGACAGTCTTGGGAGAGAAGAATCAGGCATGAGAATGTTAAGTAGTTGTAATAGCATTGGCAATCCATTGGACTTAATGAGATTTAAATAAAGTGTTCATCGTATCTGACTGTATATCAGCTAATTTGGCTGATAATTGCGGTGTTGTTTGTGAAAGCAATTGTTTAGCAGATAAGATTAATATTTATATAATTTCTATTGTGAAGATGAGGAAACTGGGAGACTCAGAGATCACATAGTTACTAAGGGATAGAGCAGAAATTTAAAGCCACTTGCACTTCATGGCAACATTTCTATGCAGTTAGCTACTTTGCCAGCCACTTATTTTGGATGCTTTCTATATGAAAGGCTTTGATGATTTAACTAGCACAGCTCTACTCAGTCAAGAGAAGCTTCCATATACATTGGATATTTTGCTGTCCAGATGCCATGCAGAATACATGCTAAAATTTATTCTTAGCTTTTCCTATCTGAACTATTCAGATTACTGTGTCTTTAGATTAATGACAGTTCCAGGAGGTAGGAACATGTCAAGTGGACAAAGCTAAATAACTCTGGGAGTAAAACTCTGATTTGGTATACTTGTTGCAGATTGTAGTAGCCTGCCAAATGAAATTTTGTTAGCAGTAATAGTTGAAAACTTTCATTTTCCAATCTTCCATGTTTAATGTCACCAAATTCTGATGATTTTACCTCCAGAATGTCTTTCTTATCTCTCTTCCAACTGCATTGTCACTGAGTTATATTCTTATATTTTCCCTTGATATTTGCAATTTGTTAAGTATTGATGGAGTACTTACTACATGCCAGGCATTATTTCTTTTATTTTTGTGGGGTTTTGTTTTGTTTGGTGAGTCAGGGTCTGACTCTTGCCCAGGCTGGAGTGCAGTGGCACAATCACGGCTTACCACAGCCTCGACCTCCTGGCTCAAGCGATCCTTCTGCCTCAGCCTTCCAAGGAACTGGGACTACAGGCACATGCCACCATATAATTCCCTATATCCAAAATTGGACTCAATAACTCCTTCCCATCTCCTCTTTATTCTTTGAACTACACCGTCTTTCATTTGAACAAGGGAAGTACTTTGGTAGTTAACTTTCACCCCTCCCTTCTCTTTTTTTGTCCTCAAACTCAGTCATGCTGGTTATATTTTTCCAATGTTTCTTAACTTTTATTCTTTTAAAAAAAAATCTGCAAATGGATTTGTTTGACCCTCATTTTTGAAGAACTTTTTTTCATTAGTTATTTTGCCTTAGCACTTTGAGTATATGATTCTGTCTGCTGCTTTGAAATGAATCTTTTCACTTGGGATGGTTATGGGATTATTCATTCTTTTTCTCATTCCCCTTGGGCTACTATCTCAACTATCCTAGATAACAGCAGCAGGTTCTTTTATGGTCTTACCCCTCTCTAATCCATTCTCTACGCTGTCACTAGTATGATGATTTCACTCTTTTCTTAAAGCCCTTCTTTAGTTTCCCGTTGCCCTTAAGGTGAAGTCCAAACTCCCTAGCCTGGTTTACAAGACTGTCTGTCATCTCACCTCTTGTGTAGTTAATGTCTAGTCTTACCTCTCACCATTCCTTTTTTTTAAAATTTTTTTTTTGTATTTCTTGTTCGAAGCATTGTGATTACCCCCTGCCCCAGACATACATGTTTCTTCCTTTCTCTGGACCTTTGTGCATGTTTATTTTGCCCTCCTGTGGAGCACTCTTCTTCTGTTCATCCCCTGTGGTGTACCCTTACCCCTACCCCACCCCTGGCCCCAGCTTTCCTGACTGACTCATATTTAGAAAGTGTGAGAAAGCTTAAGTGTTACTTTTGGAAGTCTACTTTCACTTGCCAAGTCTATTAGGTTCTCCTGCTATGTATTCTGATAGCATCTTTACTTTCCTTTTTAATGCGCTCATCACAGTGCATTTTAACTTTTTTTGGTGGTTGTTTGTTTATTTTTTGAGTAGGCGTCTCACTCTTACCCAAACAGAAGTACAGTGGCATGATCACAGCTTACTGCAGCCTCAAACTCCAGGGCTCAGGCATTCCTTCCATCTCAGTCTTCCGAGTAACTGGGACTACAGGCTTGTGTCACCACGCCCAGCTTTTTGTATGATTTTTTTTTTGGTAGAGATGATTGTGTGTGTGTGTGTACGTGTGTACACTTACATTGCCTAGACTGATCTCAAACTCCTGGGCTCAAGCAGTTCTCCTGCCTTGGCCTCCCAAAGTGCTGGGATTATAGGCATGAGCCATAGTGCCCAGCCCTATGATTTCTTAGCAAATCTTCCTTGCAAAATTAAAGAGCTTCAGGCGAGGACTTTCACTCTTGCACATTAACAATTGCCAGAACCTAGTATAGTGCCATGTAGTAAGATTCATGGATGATGAAACAATTCCCACCTCAGTAGCTTCCCATTGCTTTCCATAGTGAAATTTATGGCTCTCAGGACTCAATCTGTTTACATCTTTCCTACCAGATACTCCTGTTTTCTGCCCTACTTTTATTCCACTCATCCCCCACCTCCAGTCCTCCACACGACCCCTCAATCTCAAAGCCATATGCTTTTTAAGTGTTTCTCTGTGTTTAAGTACCTTTATTGATTATATTCTATGTTTCTTTAATTTTTCATTTGACAGACTCACACTTCTGTAAGGCCTATCCCAAAGCCTTTCTCAACTCTCCTGGGTAGGATTAATCACTGCCTCTGCAGCAGTGATTCCATAGTAATTTGTTTTTAGTTCCCAGTACAAGTATAATTCTTACCTTGTATTGTGTTTAGTTGAGGATAAGGTCTCTACTTTATTTATCTTCGTGTAATTGATGAATGTGGTTGAATTAAATGTACACTGCCAGCATTTAATGGATTTCTTCTCTGTGGCTTTCTGCATTGCTATTACATGCATATCTCTGACAATTTCAGATACTGTGAGAGGACTAAAGTAGAGCCAGTCTAGTATAGTGAAAGAAGTATGGGTCCGAGACTCATTCTGAATCAGTATTTCAGGTGTCATTTATTATATCGTATGACTTTGGGGAAAGTAATTTATCTTCTTTGAGTTACAGTTTTCTTATCTATAAACCAGAAAGAGATACTAGCTGCTTTGCCTCCCTTATAGCATTGGGGTAAGAATTAAATGAAATCATGTATGTGAAAGTTCTCTACACATTCTGAAATGTTATTTAAATGTTGACAGCAGTTGGACTTTTTCTCATGCATCCCACTCTGTTTTTATTGTTTTTTTAGACCACGGCACAGTGTGACAAGTTTGGAAAGCATTGTGAATGAAGCCAAGAACATTCCAGCCTTTCTACCCAATGTGTTGTCCCTGAAAGAAGCCTTACAAAAGGCTCGAGAGTGGACAGCTAAAGTGGAAGCTATTCAGGTAAGGAGACTTTCGCATTATCCTACCCATCAGGTAATGCCTGTCTTACAGATGAATCCTTCAAACCTTTAATTCTTGAGACTAGATTAATCATAATACAGATGATTCTGAATTAGGATGACTCTGACTTACACTTTTTCAACTTTTGATGATGTGAAAGCCATATGCATTCAGTAAAAACTGTGCTATAGATTTTGAATTTTGATCTTTGTCTGGACTGGCGATATATGGTGTGATATACTCACACGATTACTGGGTAGTAACAGCGAGCCTCACCCACGTGGATGTAAGCATTCTGAGCATATTTAAGGTAGGCTAGGCTAAGCTATGATGCTTAGTACGTTAGTTTTATTAAATATGTTTTATTAAATGTGACTTAGAATGTTTTCAATTTATAATGGATTTTTGGAGACATAATCCCAGCACAAGTTGAGGAGCATCTATGAAATGATTCTAGTACTTAAAGTTACTTTTTCATCTGATTTTATAATTTAAGATACGTATTACCTACTTAAATATTACTTGTTTTTCTTGAATCCCTGCTATGAAAGATGATAGCTCTTTGCTAAGAGCTAAAGAGCTATCATCTTTCATAGCAGGGAATCAAGAAAAACAAGTAATAAGTAGGGAGTTTATTACCTGTGTTATTACTCAAATCTTTTTCCATGTATGTGAATTACTTTTAAAATAAGAGGCAGAAAAAGAAAATGAAATTAACATTTACTGAGCATCATAGTATTCTTGGTACTATTCTAGGTGTTTGGAAGCAGGAATGCAAGGAAAGGGTATAAAGATAGAACTCTGGCCCTTAAAATAGCATATTTTCTAGTTGGAGAAAATACATCATGCATCTGTAATTTAAAACAGAAATAAGTGCTAGAGTTGAGCATATGCTTGAATTATAAAAGCCATTAAGCGACATTTACAATGTTGAGTATATAAATACTCTAAATATAGACCTATGTGCAAAGAAAAAAGCAACTTTCTTCTGCTAAACTGCTGTCTCCAAGAACATCGTCGAGGTGTCAAGTTCTAATGACTACTCTTTTACTTTCTTTTCCGTTGACTTTTCTGGGACCTGCTTAGCTACCACTGTTTCGCTTCTGCTTTTTTAAATTATCTCTATTCTCGTCAGGATAGCTTCTCTGTTTCATCTCTGACCTATTTCAGCCAGTAATTCTTAATTGGCTGTTTGTAATTGAAGGACTGAGTCAACAAGTTTAGGTAGCTGTCATACATTTCCTCTGCAATTTATTTTTATTTTTTTTATTTTTTGAGTTGGAGTCTCACTCTGCCGCCCAGACTGGAGTGCAGTGGCCGCTCCTGGCCACCGCAGCCTCGACCTGCTGGGCTCCGGCAGTCCTTCTGCCTCAGCCTTCCAAGTAGCCGGAATTACAGGTGCATGCTACCACGCCCAGCTAATGTTTTTATTTATTGTAGAGATGAGGTCTTGCCAAGTTGCCCAGGCGGGTCTCGAACCCACGGGCTCAGGCAATCCACTCACCTCGGCCTCCCAAAGCGCGGGATTACAGGCTGAGCCACCGAGCCCAGCCTCCTCTGCAGTTTAAAGGACTGTTTCTCTACCAGACCCTTCGCTTCACTGGGAGTTCTGACTTATGGGCTCTTAAGTAAGTGGACAGATTCTGTTGATAGACACACTTTTCTTGAGACTATATGCCTTAGGAGCAGGCTATCCTAGGTTCAAGATACTCTTTATTCAAATGGCTATTGTTGGGCACAAGAATGAACACTAGTAATTATAGTATTAGCTTTTTTTCCTGTTCTATTTAACTGTCCTATCTTGGTACCATAGTGGTTTAATTATACCCTTATAATATCTTGTGGACTAGAACCACTTCTTTATTCCTTTAAAAAATTCATAGGTGAGCCAGGCTCGGTGGCTCAGCCTGTAATCCCACACTTTGGGAGGCCAAGGTGAGTGGATTGTCTGAGCCCGCGGGTTCGAGACCCACCCGGGCAACTTGGCGGGACCTCATCTCTACAGTTAATCAAAAAAATTAGCCAGACATGGTAGTGCGAGCCTGTAGTTCCAACTACTTGGAAGGCTGAGGCGGAAGGATCGCTGGAGCCCAGCAGGTCGAGGCTGCAGTGGCCAGGAGCGTGCCACTGCCCTCCAGCCTGGGTGACAGAGTGAGACTCCAACTCAAAAAAAAAAAATTCATAGGTTTCTTACCTGTTTGTTTTTCCACATATTTTCACATGATTCAGGGTATCTTTCTAAATGAGTTTATAGGCAATGTGTCACGTAATACGTGGGGAATAACCTTTTACCGGAATGTAGTATGGAAGTTCTGTAAACAATAATGACTTCTTTACATGGAAATATTGAAACATTGTGAACTTAGAAGGAAAATATTAATTCTTATCTCTGTTTACATAACATAAAGTGGAGGTGGTTACCAGGACTAGAATATTGCTTTTAGTTGTTGGAAAATTTTTTTTTTTTTTTTGGAGTTGGAATCTCACTCCGTTGCCCAGACTGGAGTGCAGTGGAAGCTCCCGGCCACCGCAGCCTCGACCTGCTGGGCTCTGGTGATCCTTCCACCTCAGCCTTCCAAGTAGTCAGAATTATAGTCATGTACTACCACGCCCGGCTGATTTTTGAAAGACTTTGAAATGGGCAATAAGATTACTAGATGTCCTTTCAGTGGAATATTGAATGTTGTCTAGTGAACCCTTCAGTATTATCTGATTCTAGGGCTGTTTACCCTAGATTTTCTTTGATCAACCAATTTTACAACTCTGTCAGTTTTTTGTTTAAATAGAAAAATACATTAATACAACTGAGTTATATCCATAGAAAGGCAATTAAATTTGTCTGTAATTTATACAGATCTGTAATTTTTAATTTGTATTTGTCTCTGATTATACAGTTATAGTTGATTTCCACACTGTTGAAAAAATGATTCCTTTGTCCTGTATGACATTAAATACTTATTTCTATCTATTTCATCTCCTTATTCCTAATTGCATTTATATATATCTGTTCTTCAGATTGCCCTTTGATCTAGTTTTTTAACCTCTACTGATTGTCTCATTCATTAATAAAATATGTAAAGCCACTGATGACATATTTATTAAAAAGGGAATTTATAGCCAGGCACGGTGGCTCATGCCTATAATTCTAGCACTTTGGGAGGCCAAGCCAGAAGGATTGCCTGAGGCCAGGAGTCTGAGACTTTGGTAACATAGTGAGACTGCATCTCTGCAAAAATAAAATCAAAAAAATTAGTCAGGTGTGGTGGCATGTGTCTATAGTCCCAGCTGCTCTGTAGACTGGGATGGAAGGATCTCCTGAACCCAGAAGGTCAAGGCTGTGTTGAGCTTGATTGTGCCACTACACTCTAACCTGGGCGACACAGTGAGACTCTGACTTAAAAAAAAAAAAAAATTTACATAAACTTTTAAAAATAGGATGCTGGAAGTTATATTAATTTAAGAGATAGAATTATGTTGAAAGAATAACATTTAATTAAAAAATAAAAAGCTAACACTAAACTTGGTAAAATCTCTTTCAACAATGTATTGCCAGACCTTGTAAGGGAACTCACATTGTGTGAGAATCTCCTTTCTTCTTTTAGAGTGGCAGCAACTATGCTTACTTGGAGCAGCTTGAGAGCTTATCTGCTAAAGGACGCCCTATCCCTGTGCGTCTTGATGCACTGCCGCAAGTGGAATCACAGGTGGCAGCAGCACGAGCATGGAGAGAACGGACTGGGCGGACCTTTCTTAAGAAGAATTCTAGCCATACGTTGTTACAGGTACTTGAACTTCAAAACTCTCGTCAGCAGTTGATATTTAACACCAACAGATAGCAGTAGTGTTGGTGAGGATTATTTTCAGTTTATCTTGTCACCATTATACAAATGATTCCCATTAAGTAACATCAGATGTTGACCTGAAATCCAGAGCCTTTGGCGAACTCATTTCCAATTATTCTTGTGCTGTGTTCAAAAAAGCAATCAGCCTAGATTTTATCTTTATTGTTATGGACTCTCACTGAAAGATCTTATTTCTCAGAAGCACAAATGTATATACTCACTTTTCATCTTGAGCAGTAGAACATAGTAGTTAAGAGTGGAGGCTTTGGAATAAGATAATTTCAGGTTTGAGGATGGGTTCCTGAATTGCTAATTCTAGTCCTTGGTTAAGTTGTTTCCTTTCTGAGCCTCAGTTTTCCTTGTTTGTCAAATGTGGATTATACTACCTACTGCATAGGATTCTGGGGATTGACTTAGAGAATGTGTATAAAGTCCTTAAGAAAGTGCCTGAGACATGGTGAGTGGTCAGTAAGTGGTTCCTTTATTATTTTCACTTTAAGATTTTTTTGAAACCATTGTTCATACTGCTGGTTTTATTTTTGTAGGTGCTAAGTCCCCGGACTGACATTGGTATATATGGGAGTGGCAAGAACAGAAGGAAAAAAGTAAAAGAACTAATAGAAAAAGAAAAAGAAAAGGATCTAGACCTTGAGCCTCTGAGTGATCTGGAAGAAGGATTGGAGGAAACCAGAGATACAGCCATGGTGGTAAGAGATTATGTAATATATCTGGAGTTTGTTTGATGAATATGAAATTCTGTAAAGATATTAGCAGATCCACTGTTTTTATACTTTTCACTGTTTTTATTTTCTTATACCTTGTCTTTGGCTTTATGACTACCTATACTTGATGTTTTAAAAAATAGGCTGGTGCGATAGCTCACACCTGTAATCCCAGCACTTGGGGAGGTGGAAGTAAGAGGATTACTTGAGCCCAAAATTTGAGACCAGCCTGGGCAACATAGCAGTGTCTCATCTCTACAAAAATTTAAAAAAAAACTAGCTGGGTATGGTGGCACATACCTGTAGTTCCAGCTACTTGAGAGGCTGAGGTGGAAGGATCGCCTGAGCCCAAGAGGCCAAGGCTGCAGTGAGCTGTGAGTGTGTCCAGCACAGGTGACAGAGTGAGACCTTGAGTTTAAAAAAAAAAAAATATATATATATAATATATATATAAAATATAGTAAATATATATAACACATTTATAATGTAAGTATACAAAAAATTTACTATTCTCTTTTTCCCAAACTTATCTTTTCTATACCTCTTTTTTAATTGTAGTTTTAATAGTTGTGTACTGTTCTATCAAGTTGCTTTCCATAGTTTGCTGTGTACAGTAAGTACTCAATGTCATCTATAGACTCTTGGAAACTGCAACTTTAAATGAAACAATATATAATGGTACCAGTTTTACCATAGATTGATGTAAATAAGAGTTAAGTTCCTACGACATATTTGTGGTCACAAAAAACATCATTAGACATCTAAATAAAGACCCAAAACACTTGTAATAGTAAACATTGAAATAAGTGTGGACTACACATACATTTAAGAAAGAATAATAAAAACAAAATAATTATTTATCCAATTTTTGGTGAATTAGTGAGTGACAATGTCCCTGGCCAGGAATCAGTTTTTTTCCCTCACTAATATTATACTGAAACTGCATTGAACAAAATGATGCTATTTGAGGACCTGCTGTATTTTCTAATGTTGAGCATTTTGCTTGTTACTAAGTTTCCTATTATAAGCAGTAAAGTGAACTTCTGTGTAGCCTTTTCCTTCTTGTAAATTGTTTTCCTAGACTTGATTCTCAGGAATAGAATTACTCGGTTAGAATTTTATAGCATTTTTGTGACTCTCAATACTATTGTGCTTTTCAAAAGAATTATACCAGCTTAGTATAGCAGCTGTTTTAAAAAATATTTTCTTTCTCTTAGCATTCAACAGTATAATGAATGCTAAGTAAAATATGTATAGTTGATGAGAATTATGCTTTTTTGGGAGGATACGAGAAATATGTTAAGATTACTAGGAGCCCAAGGAGTTAGAAAAAGAAAGCGACTTTGGGCAATACATAATAGTAGGGAATTGCATACACTAAGTAACTTGATATAACTCTTTCTGCCTACAAATGATCCTGCTGTGAGGCCAGTGAAAGTGATCTCTCATTAGAGAGCCTACCTAAGAAATCAATCTTGCCAAACAGGTAGGACTGGAAATTATTTTAAAATTGTTTCAAAGCTACCCATAGTTAAAAAAGAAAATGCACTTACAGTATTGATGGTAATTAAATTTTGTTTGCTTTCATTTACTTTTTTGAAATGAGTTTCATAAAATGCTGTTGTTATAACTGATCACCAGGCTTTGTTATTCCACTTCCACATGAATTGGAGAGGCTTTCTGGGAGGAAAAAAAGTCGATTTTTTAGGCGTTTTCCCCGGGGGATGAATTATGGTGGGGCGGGGAGGAGGACTAATACTTATTGACTGTTTACTTTATGCAAGGTACCAGGCTAGGCACTTCATGTTATCTTGGTTAATCCTTAAAACAACAAAATAATGATAGTGGTATCCTCATTTTTCAGAAAACTGAGGTTCAGAAAGCTTGTGCCTCATATGAACAGGCTGTAAGTACAAGAGCCAGGCTTTGTACACAACCAAGATGCTTGATTTCAAGGCATACCGTCTTTCTACTACACCCTGAGGAAGAGTTCCAAGTATTCTACTGATATAAATAATCAGATATGATATGGCACTTTGCCCATTTCACAGATGAGGAATGTGTGCATGGAAACTGTCAGGGTACTCCAAATTTTAGAAATTTGTTTACAAGTGATAACTTGGAGAAAGATCCCACACCCATGAGGATTGGTATTTTCGGGGTATATTGCAGTGACTCCTTTCAGTTAAATGTTTGTCATATACAGGTGGCAGTTTTCAAAGAACGAGAGCAAAAAGAGATTGAAGCCATGCATTCCCTCAGAGCAGCCAACCTAGCCAAGATGACAGTGGTGGACCGCATAGAAGAAGTAAAATTTTGCATTTGTCGCAAGACAGCCAGTGGGTTTATGCTGCAGTGTGAACTCTGCAAAGACTGGTTTCATAACAGCTGTGTTCCTCTTCCTAAATCAAGTTCCCAGAAAAAAGGATCCAGCTGGCAGGCTAAAGAAGTAAAATTTCTCTGCCCTCTGTGTATGCGGTCTCGAAGGCCCAGGCTAGAGACTATTCTTTCACTCCTGGTATCCCTTCAGAAGTTGCCTGTCCGGTTGCCTGAAGGAGAGGCCCTACAGTGTTTGACAGAACGTGCCATGAGTTGGCAAGATAGAGCACGACAGGCCCTAGCCACAGATGAACTGTCCTCTGCCCTGGCCAAACTGTCTGTGTTGAGCCAGCGTATGGTAGAACAGGCAGCTCGAGAAAAAACTGAAAAGATCATCAGTGCAGAACTTCAAAAAGCAGCTGCCAATCCAGACTTACAGGCAAGTTTAGGATTTGCATTCTTTTTCTATTTCATGGGGTAATATTTGTCAGTGTGTGAATTGTAAATCTGTCTTAACAGTTTATTAGGAAAACAACAGTAACTTGCCCACAATTATATCTCCTTCTACGTACGTACAGAGTATTTTCTTTGAATACATATCTAGTTGACTATTACTTGGAAATGCCATTCCGGTAGATGTTGGCATCATAATCACACCCTTAGATTTCTACCAGCTGTTAAAGAACTCTGTTAACCACTTGCTTGTGCATTCTGTTTAGGTGATCTTAAAGCACATGTTAATTACCTGTGTTTGTTTGTGTCTCTTTGTTCATCTTGGAATTATTTGCTGTTTAGGGACACTTACCTAGTTTCCAGCAATCTGCTTTTAACCGGGTAGTGAGCAGCGTGTCATCTTCACCTCGACAGACAATGGACTATGATGATGAGGAAACAGATTCTGATGAAGACATTCGGGAGACATATGGCTATGACATGAAGGTAATTACGTGGACAGACTGTGTAGGTACATACCAGGTCATTTGGTTTGTTACAAAAACTATTAGATGCTGGTGTTTGAGGTCTGAAAGTAGAAGAGAAGACTTGTTCTGATCTGAGTTTATGGTGATAGCATTTTTTCAAAACTCAAAAAGATAGAGATTGCTGCAATAGCAATTTTTTTAAAGAACAGAATTTTTAAAAAATATGGTTTTTCCTCATAACTCATGGCTTAGAGGAACTAGAAAAACTATGCTTTAAGGTATTTAAAGGTTTTGTGGCTGATTTCAGTTCTTCAGTCTGTACAGTTAAGTTTTAAGAATTCCATTCTTGCTGTGCTGTGACTCTTTTGCTCTGCTCTCTCATCTCAACAGTACTAGATAGAATGTCACTTTCAGATATGAATAATAACTTGGGCCCAAGGTTAGAATTTTCTGAGTTCTAGTTGCAGGTAGAACAAATTATTTACCATCAATAGAATTATTTTGGTAGTGACACCATGCTGATGGTGATGAGAGGGTTTTGGCAAGTTTGTTTAGTGTTGAATTCAGTTGGTATTTCATTGTCATTTTGTGTCTGGTGCATATGCATTTCCTCTGCTTTTTACTTAGTAATAAACATCATAATCTAGGCAGAGACTTTGCCAGATTACAGTTAGTCTGTTAATTCATTTTATATAATTCTTAGTTGCTCTGTTTAGAATCTATGCCTTTGACCAGGGAGTTTACACTCTGGTATAAGAGACTGCCTCCAAAGAATGACAGAGGTTTCTGTCCCTTTGTCTTTTCAGCATGCAGATCAGGTAGGTACTGCTCATTTGTAGAGCATAAATCTCATCAGCATTAAAACTCCTAGGATATAAAATTAAAAAACCATTCATCATTGATGCTTGTACATTTATCTTTAGAAAATATTTTTTTCAAGATAAAAATGAATCCAGGGATGTTTTAAGAGGGAATTTTCAGATATATGACTTAAAGACTTGAGAAAAGTTGAATTAGCCTGTTCACATAAGGTTTTTAAGTACCTTGTTACCTAAGAGTTAATGACCATTTTTGTTTACTGGTTATATAGGATGACCAGGAGCAGCTGAAAGGGAATGCAGTCCATGCCAAGCATAAGCTAGTTAGCATTTTTCTTGAGTGCTAGAATCACCCATTTGCCCTAGCATAGAGATCTTCAGTACTGTTTTAAGTATCAGCCACTACTCTAGAATTGTTTAACATGGTAGGCTTTGTTTGGAAGCAGATTGGTAACCTGTGAAAATAAAACATCCCAAGTATTGCATAGCTTTCAGGGATAGGGATCAAAGCTGTGGTTTGATATGTTTGTATGGAGCAGTCTTTTTTTGCAGAATTTTTTTGGGAGTCTTAGCTTACAGTCTCTTTTTTGGCAGTGGGTATTGGCAGAGTAGAAAAACAAAATTACAGATTTTCTAGTGTTAATGTGTTTGACATCTGAGAAGAGTAGAATGGTGGTAAGACTTATGGTAATTCAAAGCCAAATTTACTTTGATGTTGGTGTATTTTCTTGTTTTGCCCCAAAACGTTTGTCTTTTATTTGAGTGACTTTAATGTTTCTATCTTTTAAAAAAAGTTCAATAACTTCAGGGGGGTGTAAATGATTTTTGGTTACACGGATGCATTGTATGGTGGCAAAGAAGTCTGGGCTTTAAGTGTGCTTTCCATCCCTACCTTTGCACATTATACTCAATAGGTGATTTTTTTCGTCCCTTGCCACCCTTCCTCTTCTGTCTTCAGTGTCCATTATGCCATTCTGTGTGCCTTTGCACTTACTTCGGTTAGCCTCCACTTATAAGTTGAGGACATGGCTTTCTGTTCCCCGTGTTACTTCACTTAGGATGATAGTGTCCAGGTCCATCCAAGTTACTGCAAAAGACATTTCATTTCTTTTTTTTTATGGGTGAATAGTATGCCATTGTATATATACAACATTTTCATTATCTGCTGATCAGTTGGTGGGATTTTAGTTTGAGTCTACATCTTTGTAATTGTGAATTCTGCAGTAAACATGTAAGTGCAGGAATCTTTTTTTGTATAACCTCTGTTCTTTTGGTAGATACCAAGTAGTGGCATTGCTGGATCAAATAGTAGATCTACTTTTAGTTCTTTGGGAAACCTCCATACCAATGTTCATACATTCCCACCAACAGTGTGTAAGTGTTTCCTTTTTTTGTTTGTTTTTGAGTCAGAGTCTCACTGTCACCTAGGCTGGAGTGCAATGGCACGCTCACAGCCACAGCCTCAACCTGCTAGATTCAGGAAATCCTTTCTTTTTTTTTTTTTTTGAGTTGGAGTCTCACTCTGTCGCCCTGACTGGAGTGCAGTGGCCGCTCCCGGCCACTGCAGCCTCGACCTGCTGGGCTCCAGTGATCCTTCTGCCTTAGCCTTCCAAGTAGCTGGAACTACAGGCACGCGCTACCATGCCCGGCTAATTTTTTTATTTATTGTAGAGATGAGGACTCACTAAGTTGCCCAGGCGGGTCTCGAACCCGCGGACAATCCACTCACCTCGGCCTCCCAAAGCGCAGGATTACAGGCTGAGCCACGGAGCCTTACCATCAGGGAATCCTTTCACCTCAGCCTTCCAAGTAGCTGAAACCATAGGCACGTGCCACCATGCCCAGCTAATTTTTTGATTTATTGTAGAGATGTGATTGCCCCAAGTTTCCCTGGCTGATCTCAAACTCCTTGGGTTCAGCCAGTACTCTCACCTCTGCCTCCCAAAGTGCTGAGATTATAGACATGAACCACCACACCCAGCCTAAGTATGTTCCCTTTTCACTGCATTTGTGCCAATGATGTTGGAATCTTTGGATGAAAAATACTCTTGAGCATTTTCCATAGAGCAAACAATTATTGCGTAATGAAAACTTTATTTGCCAGTTTATTTGCATTTGGCTTGATGACTTTTCTCTTTGTATGATGTCCTCTGTTGTGACCATGAATTCATACTTAAAATACTGTGGATTTTTGTTTGTTTGTTTTGAGTTGAAGTCTTACTTTGTCACCTAGGCTGGAGTGCGGAGTGCAGTGGCACGCTCATGGCCACTGTAGCCTCGACCTACTGGGCTCAGGTGATCCTTCAACCTCAGCCTTCCAAGTAGTTGGAACTGTAGGTATGCGCCACCACATCTGACTAATTTTTTAAAAATTACTTATTGTAGAGATGAGATCTTGCCAAGTTGCCCAGGCTGGTCTCAAACCCTTGGGCTCAGGCAATCCTCTCACCTCAACCTCCCAAAGTGCTGAGGTCATAGGCATGAGCCACCATACCCGGCCTTAAAAGACTTTGATATTTTTGCTTGAGGAAGAGCTCCCTACTGGTTTAGGAGGAAGAGTAGGTAATTACATAGTAAAATAAAGTCAGTCATTTGATCTTAGTTATTATAACATTTAAATATTAAAATAGATTATACTTATTATTTATTTTGCATATAATATCCTGTGATAACCACTTAAATTCTCTGAGCAACATCCAGAAAATAATGCCCTAGGAAATGTGGGATTCTTTTGTTTTTTTTTTGAGTTGGAGTCTCACTCTGTCACCCAGGCTGGAGTACAGTGACACACTTTACAGCCACCCCAGTGTTGACCTGCTGGGCTCAGGGATCCTTCTGCCTCAGCCTTCCAAGTAATCAGAACTACAGGCGTGTGCTGCCACTCCTGGCTAATTTTTTTATTTATTGTAGAGATGAGGCCTCAACAAGTTGCCCAGCCCGTTCTTGGACCCGTGGGCTCAGGCAATCCTCTCGCCTTGGCCTCCCAAAGTGCTGGGACCACAGGCTTCAGCCTCCAACTAAAAAAAAAAAAAGAAAAAGAAAAAGAGACAAGGTCTTGTTCTGTCACCCAGGCTGGAGTGCAGTGGTATAGTCATAGCCCTTGCAGCCTCATACTCCTGGCCTCAGGTGATTCTCCCACCTCAAACTCTTGAGTAGCTGAGATCACAGGCACACGCCTCCACACCCAGCTAAATTTTTTTTTTTTTTTAATTTTTTAATTTTTAAAATTTTTAAAAATTTTTTTTTGTCGCCCAGACTGGAGTGCAGTGGTTGCTCCTGGCCACTGAAGCCTCGACCTGCTGGGCTCCGGTGATCCTTCTGCCTCAGCCTTCCAAGTAGCTGGAACTATAGGCACACACTACCTCGCCCGGCTAATTTTTTTTTATTTATTGTAGAGATGAGGTCTTGCCAAGTTGCCCAGGCGGGTCTCGAACCCGCGGGCTCAGGCAGTCCACTCACCTCAGCCTCCCAAAGGCGCAGGATTACAGGCTGAGCCACCGAGCCCGGCTATTTTTATTTTTAACAGAGACAGTGTCTTGCTGTCTTGTCCAGACTGGTCTGGAACTCTGGGCTTCAAGTGATCCTTCCTCCTTGGCCTCCCAAAGTGCTGGGATTACAGGCGTGAGCCACTGCATCTGGCCATATCAATGTGTCTTTAACTTACCAGAGTCAATATTATACCTCTTAAAACTTTATACTTCACACTAGTTAAGTAATAATTATTTTCTGACCACTGTCCTTCCCATTTTGAAAGCTTAACGGAATGAGTTAACAATACAATATAATGGTAAGAGTCAAAATCAGAAGAGACAATTCCAGGCAGATGCAGCATCTGGGAACTGAAGTGGTCGGTTTGTACTCTTATGTCTTTTTACCTCTTAGGACTTAAGTTTTTGTATAGGGAATAAGACTGTGGACTGTTATTACTAAATTCTTAGTGGCGTTGTCTTCCAGAACCTCTTATAAAGCGTTCTCTCCCAAGTTGTCCTTTCCATAGCCAGATATTACTTTGAAATGTCTGGATTTTTGGAAAGTATCCTGTGTCATTAAGGATAGTCTCATGATGACAGTAGGTCGTCTTCTCATGCACCCTACAAGAGAATCGGGTGTTGGGTTAGTCCGTAAGCTATTGTCTCTCATCTTCCTAACTCACTTGTTTATACTCTGCTTTGTGATGCTGAGGCTGGGTTTCATACCAACAGTTGCCAAACTTTTTCTGTAAAGGACCAAATAATAAACATCATTGCATATTCTTCTTTCCTTTCTGTATTTTTTTACAACTCTTTAAAAATGTGAAAACTATCCTTAACTCACAGTCCATACAGCAGGCTGCCAGCTGGATTTGGCCCACAGGCTTTAGTTTGCCAACTCCTGCTCTATTCATTTGTCTTTTGCCCGATGCCTCTCTTCTGCCGACAGAGGACTTAGAAAAAATTAAAAGGCTTGTACAGTGAGAAGGGACTTGATATTTCCTCTGTTTATTCTCTGTTATAATCATATGAACTGCATGCCTTTCTTTTTAATCCTGGCAGAGGCAGCTGGTTGCAATTTCCAGTTGTTGTCCTCCCCACCTCCCCAGCACCCCCACACTCCTGAAACCAGCCATGTCGTGTTCCGTCAGAGACAGCAGGACTCAACGGGGCAGTGCTTCCTCCTTAGAGTTGTGTGTCCCAACTATGCAGGACCCCTTCTCTAAGCGTTTAGGTTCTAAGAAGTCCACCTCTTTCCTTTGTCTCCTCAAGCCCTGGGGTTGGTAACTCTTCTGAAATCATTGTTTTGGGGAGTTACCTATGCTTCCCTTTTGCCCTTTCAGTCCTTTAATGCACATTGAGCTAGTTCCCTATGTTAAATTTTCGCTATTGAAATACCTGGTGTGGTTTCTAACTTTCTGATCGTATTTGGTCTGTAAAGGTGTGTAGGTGAGCTTATGAAAACTAATTTCAAAGGGGAATCATCTGAGACTTAATTAGAGCTCACTTCATGTTCTAATGGCTTTAAGTGAAACAGTGTATAATAAAACCGATTTTTTTCCCTCATCGTTACAACAAATTAAAACTACATTTTTCAAGGATCTGCCGATGTATACTGTTTCACTTAAATTTGCAGTTTGTGAGAACCTATTCATGATATTCTGTGAGGATTTACTACAATTTGTATATTGTCACTCAGGCTCTTCATTATATTAAGAGCAAATGGTAAGATTCTAGGTTTAAAAACCTTTAGAGGCTCAAGCAGTGCTGTAATCCCAGCTCTTTGGGAGGCCGAGACAATAGGATTGCTTGGTTCGAGATCAACCTGGGCAACTTGGTGGCATCGTGTCTCTACAATAAATCAAAATATTACTTGGGCATGATGGTGTGCATCTGTAGTTCCAGCTACTTGGAAGGCTGAGCTGGAAGAATCATCTGAGACCAGCAGGTCGAGGCTGCAGTGGTCATGAATGTGCCACTGCACTCCAGCCTACGCAACAGATGAGACTCCGACTCGGGGGGAAAAAAAAAAACCTTAAGAGAGAATTAAATGTTTTGTATCCTTAAGATGTCACATCTAAACCTTTCCAAACCTTTCTTCCCCTTGTAAACCCTTTTATTTATTTATTTGTTTGAAGGGTCAATTTCCTTAACTTGTTGGTATAGGGATTTTTATGGGTTGTAAACTGTAGATTATAAAAGATAGATTACTTAATAGTAGTATTTTTGTAGGTTTATTATCTCTGTGGATTGTTTTTGAGCATTGCTTTTTCTTTTTGCTTAAAACTGTACTCATTACATTTTTTCTCCCCAGTAAACATTTTCCTTTTTTTTTTTGAGTTGGAGTCTCACTGTCACCCAGACTGGAGTCCAGTGGCCGCTTACTACAATATACAAATTGTAGTAAACCCTCACTGCTGGGCTCCGGCAATCCTTCCACCTCAGCCTTCCAAGTAGCAGGAACTACAGGAGTGCGTTACCACGCCTGGCTAGTTTTTTGATTTATTGTAGAGATGAGGTCTCGCCAAGTTACCCGCGGGCTCAGGCAATCCACTCACCTCAGCCTCCCCAAGCGCTGGGATTACAGGCTGAGCCACCAAGCCTGGCCCAGTAAACATTTTCTGTCTTTTAAAATATCATATATTTTCTTTTAATGTCATATTTTTAGTATGTTAGAAGCTTTAGCCTGAAAGACTTCATTTTGAGCCTGTCAGGATAAGTTAAATGACTAATTCTGAATATACCTCTTTGTTTCATCAGGACACAGCCAGTGTGAAGTCTTCTAGTAGTCTTGAACCTAATCTTTTTTGTGATGAAGAGATTCCCATCAAGTCTGAGGAGGTTGTGACTCACATGTGGACAGCACCTTCATTCTGTGCAGAGCATGCTTATTCTTCTGCTTCTAAGAGTTGTTCTCAAGGTATTACCCCTTTTAAAAATGTGGGGAAGATATGCCTAGAACCAGTGGAGAAAGACATTAATCACGACTGTGAGTCCCTTTTGAGTTGATTACAATGCCTGACCACAAAGTGATAATGGAACCTGAAAAGCCAATTCCTATTTGCATTTTGTATCATCATAACCTGAAAACTTAGATAGAACTATAGAGTCCTAATTAGAAGAACATTAGATGCCATCTAGTCCTGTGTCTCAGTTCTATAAAATCCCTAATAGGTAATCATTTACCCTCTATTTGATCATTA
This sequence comes from Carlito syrichta, assembly GCF_000164805.1. Classification (NCBI taxonomy): domain Eukaryota; kingdom Metazoa; phylum Chordata; class Mammalia; order Primates; family Tarsiidae; genus Carlito; species Carlito syrichta. The sequence goes on along the minus strand of NW_007248651.1, from coordinate 349,472 downwards.
CCAGTTGTTGAGGAACTCGTGGCTTTTTAAAAATATTCATTCTGGTTTGGAGTAACTTTAGTTGTTAGAAAGTTCTTCCTTTCCCTGGAGCTTGATTTCTCTATGATATTCACTTTTCTCCAGCAAAAATAAGTCACACTACTTTACGTTACAGATCTGGAAGATGGGGGGTTGTTTATCTCTTTATGATAAAATTCAGGATTTGGTGGAACAGCTTAGTGTTGTCTGTTCATTAGGAAGATAACCAGTTATTTTATAGGCCAGCAAAATGCTTAATCTTTTGTTGTACTCTAAACTGGAGAGAATATGGATTAAGAGACTTGGTTCCCCACCCCTCTAAGATAGAGAATAGGGACAAACAGTCAGGATAAAGAACCAATTTTTAACCATAAACTAGTTCTTTAGAGTGGAACTTAGAATTGCAGATCTTTTTGTTCCGTATTTGGTGGTTCTTTGTTTTGTTTTGCTTTTTGAGGAAGGGTCTCACTCTGCTGTCCAGTCTGGAGTACACTGGCACAGTCAGGACTCACCACAGTCTCAACCTTCTGGGCTTAAATGATCCTTCCACCTCAGCCTCCTTAACTGGAACTGTAGGTGCTACCACCATGCCCAGCTAATTTTTCATTTTTGTAGGGATGAGGTCTCACTGTGTTGCACAGGCTGGTCTCAAACTCCTGGGCTCAAGCAGTCCTCCCACCTTAGCCTCCCAGAGTACTGAGATTATAGGTGTGAGCCACGATGCCCATCTGCATTTGTTTTTTTTGGGTTTTTTTTTTGAGTTGTAGTCTCACTCTGTCGCCCAGACGGGAGTACAGTGGCCGCTCCCAGCCACCGCAGCCTCGACCTGCTGGTCTCTGGCGATCCTTCCGCCTCGGCCTTCCAAGTAGCCGGAATTACAGGCATGCACTACCACGGCCCGGCTGATTTTGTGATTTTATTGTTGAGATGAGGTCTCGCTGCCCAGGCGGGTCTCAAACCCGCAGGCTCAGGCAATCCACTCACCTCAGCCTCCCAAAGGCGCGGGATTACAGGCTGAGTCACCAAGCCCGGCTTGCATTTGTTTTTAATCTCATTTACATTTTCATACTAATGTAACGAATCTAGGTATCTAAAGTCAATACTGGGGAAGAGGGGAGGGAACTATTCTCTTAAATATTTACTTTGAAAACATTACTTTTTTTTTTTTTTTTTGCTTTGTCTTAATGGTATTTTTGGGAGAAAGGTTCTAGCACCCCAAGGAAACAACCTCGCAAGAGCCCTTTGGTGCCTCGAAGTTTGGAACCTCCAGTGTTAGAGTTGTCACCTGGAGCTAAGGCTCAGCTGGAAGAACTTATGATGGTTGGAGATCTCCTAGAAGTATCTCTGGATGAAACTCAACACATATGGCGGATTTTGCAGGCCACACACCCACCCTCTGAAGATAGATTCCTGCATATCATGGAGGTATGGATGTAAAGACAGTGACTTTTTTTTTTTTTTTTTTTTGAGTTGGATTATCACTCTGTTCCCTAGACTGGATTGCAGTGGCATGTTTGTGGCTACCACAGCCTCGACCTGCTGGGCTCAGGCAATCCTTCCACCTCAACCTTCCAAGTAGCTGGGAATACATGTGTGCACCACCCTGCCTGGCTAATTTTTTGATTTATTGTAGAAATGAGGTCTTACCAAGTTGCCCAGGCTGGCCTTAAACTCGTTGGTTCAGGAAAATCCTCTCACCCTCAGCCTCCAAAAATGCTGGGATTATAGGCATGAGCCACCGTGTCTGGCAAAACAGTTGTTTTAAAACTAGAATGCCTGGATTCCTTAGAGATATTATAAATGTTGGCAATGGATGGCTGAATGACAGTAATCTGGCTGTTGTACTTTCCCATTTAAACCAAAGGAATTCTGCTTTATAGTTTTTTTTTATTGAGCTTTTATATTTAAGTAGAAAAAAGGACCATTTCTGCTTTAAAATAAGCAAACAAACAAACAAAAAAAACAAAACAGGAAGGTGCATGATAGAAAACCATTGATTTGGCCGGGCTCAGTGGCTCATCCTGTAATACCAGCACTTTGGGAGGCTGAGATAAGCGGATTGCCTGAGCCCACAGGTTCGAGACCCGCCTGGGCAACTTGGCAAGACCTCATCTCTGTAATAAATCAAAAAGTAGCCGGGTGTGGTAGCGCACACCTGTAGTTCCAGCTACTTGGAAGGCTAAGGTGGAAGGATCGCCAGAGCCCAGCAGGTCAAGGTTGCAGTGGCCGGGAGCCGTCACTGCACTCCAGTCTGGGTGACAGAGTGAAACTCCAACTCAAAAAAAAAAAGAAAACTATTGATTTATAACAGCCTCTTTAACCCAGACTCCCATTATTTGAAGGCCCAAAGTTAAGAGGGGAAATATAGTGGTTAAAAAAAGGAGCACAGAGATTTTAAACAAACGTAGATTGGGTGGGAGAGTCTACATTTAATTACCACATGTGCATAGCCATTTGTACTTCATAACAGGTTTTTATATCTGTAATCTCATTTGATCCTCACCACAATCCTGAAGGCATGGCTAGGGGAGGGATATACAGGGCAAGTATTTGCCCCATTCTGGATACAATCTTATGTTTTCCCTACATTTTTGATAACTTTGTAGCTACCAATGATTTTATTAATTGAATTAATAAAGAACTTTAGCAGTAATAAATGAAGATCCAAATAGTTATTACATAATTTAGTATAGTTAGCTTTCTGTGTATGTTTTATCTCTAACAGAGATGCTGCAGACTGCATTAATATATGCTAACACTAGAGGGTTTTTTTTTAGTTCTTTCTCCCTTAGTAAGTTAAAGATAAGTGCAATATTTTATTTTAGGCTTGTCATCATTTTCTACTGTTGATCTTCATTGAGTATTATACTTGCCTTCTTAAAATGTCTTTTAAGTATCTTTAGAGTAACACCATTTTAAAGTCTTTTTTGACGGCATAATATATGTAACACAATTTACCATTTTAACCCTTTTTAGGTGGGCAGTTCAGTTGCATTAAATACATTTACAGTGTTATGCAACTGTCACCATTATTCATTTACAGAACTTTTTAGTCATCCCAAACAGAAACTCTCTACCCACTAAACAGTAAGTCTCCATTTCCCACCCCATCTCCAACCCTGGCTCTGGTAACCTCGGTTCTACATTGTCTTTATGAACTTGTCTATTCTTTTCTAGATACCTCTCATATAAGAGAATAATACTGTTTTTATATGTCTTTAAAATTGTTCCTAATTCTATATTTTTGAAGGATGACAGCTTGGAAGAGAAACCACTAAAAGTGAAAGGAAAGGACTCTTCAGAAAAAAAACGGAAACGGAAACTAGAAAAGGTAGAACAGCTTTTTGGAGAAGGAAAACAGAAGTCCAAGGAGTTAAAGAAAATGGACAAACCTAAAAAGAAGAAATTAAAGTTAAATGCAGACAAGTCAAAGGAGCTGAACAAACTGGCCAAGAAACTAGCAAAAGAAGAAGAGAGAAAGAAAAAGAAGGAGAAGGCTGCTGCAGCCAAGGTTGAACTTGTGAAAGAGAATACTGAGAGGAAAAGAGAGAAAAAAGTTCTGGATATCCCCTCAAAGTATGACTGGTCAGGAGCAGAGGACTCTGATGATGAGAATGCTGTGTGTGCAGCACAGAACTGCCAGAGGCCCTGCAAGGACAAGGTGAGTTCCAGCTGTTTATACTAAAGTGAAGCACAGAAAGGAGTAACAGTCGTGGAGACATGTGTTTGACATGATGATAGTATGCTTTTGCTTCCAGAATTTGCTTTTTAAGAATAGTCATTCTGGTTTGGGGTAACTTTAATTGTTAGAAAGTTGTAAAAATTGTTAGAAAATTCCCTGGCTCCCATACCAGGTCCTCAGTTACTCCACCAGTAACTGAGATGTAAGTGCAAAAACACATCCAAAACTAAGTGACACTTATATTTAAATTAGACATGTTAGGGGTGTCCCTTTCATTTTTGGAAAATGAATACTGTGTATAGTAACATATATTCCATAGTCTAATATTCCAAGGATAACAGCTGTAAATATTTTAGTGTATTTCCTTTTCATTCTTTTTCTGTATGGTTTGTTTTACTGCTGGTTTTGGACTTCCAGCATAATACACAGTTTCTATAAACTGCTTCAAATAATGAGGCTTCAAATAATTAGGTCAGTGTGCTTAATAGAAGACATGCTATATTTTACAAATCATTTACTTAGTGAACATAATGGAACAGGAACAGAGAGAAGCTGTGTGACAGTCCCTGGCAAACAGTGCAGTGGGCACAACAAGTTTCAAAATAGTTTTGTGACTTCCCTATAGGGTGAACTAAAGACCTTGTCAGAGAACTAAAGACCTTGTCAGATAGCCACAATAGCCTAAAAAAATGCTGGGCCAGTATTTTAACTTATTTGCAACCACTGACGTTAATTGATGTCATTCCAAATTCTGTTCCTGGTTGCTATTGATGTGAACTTACCTTGTGGAAGACTTTCTTTTCCGGTTTATAATCCGAATAAAATACAAAGTATGGAATGTTAGTCAGAGTGGTGTCTGAAGCAAATACTGGAAACCGTCTGCAACTTTCAGCTGTATTATGAAAAATATGACAGTTTAGAAAAGACCTTTTCACTTGTGCTTAACCACAGAAGTTTGTAGCAACCAGCTCCAGAGTTTTTTATTTTCATCTGTCTCAGTATTAGGAAAGCAAAAAATTTGTCAATCATAAATGTGTTAAGAACTGTGACAGATTGCATTAAGAGTATTCCAAAGACCTGAAACTTTTGGTCCCATCTTACCCACACGCAGGCCTAATGCACTCTGTTAAATGGAATATGATTTTCTTAGATCCTTTGTGCCAATTCAAACCTTCATAGGTATTATTTTTAAATCTTCAACACTAAAATTTCAGTGTTCCTGTGATTGCCATTCTTTAGATACAATACTGACGATATGAACTTCTGAGAGCAGTGGACAGACTGAAAAATTCCAGTTCTTTAAATGGTTGGAGGCTTCTAATTACGGTTCCTATCAAGAATATTGATATTTATAGTTTTAATTTTATTTGTCGTGCTCATTATACCACTTGATATCTAGAATTCTGATAGCACCTCAATTTGAAAATATGAACAGAATAAATAAAACTTCATCACAATTCTCTGTAGGTTATGTCTTCACTTACCTCCTCAATGAAATACTTAACACAGTTTTAGAGCTTGAAGGGACCAAGAAGTCACCTTGTTCAGGCTCCTCAATTTACAAATGATAAAACCAGGACTCAGTGGAGGTCAGTGATGTCACAGAGCTAATTAGTGGCAAAATCAAAAGAACTGTGGTTCCCTGGCTCCCACACTAGGTCCTCCTCTTCACTAATAGTCCTACCCCAGCAGTAACTGAGATGTAAGTGCAAAAACATCCAAAACTAAGTGACACTTATATTTAAATTAGACATGTTAGGGGTATCCCATTCATTTCTGGAAAATGAGTACTGCATATATTAACATATATATTCCATAGTCTAATCTTCCAAGGATAACAGCTGTAGATATTTTAATGTGTTTCCTTCCCATCTTTTTTCTATATAGTTTGCTTTATATCATCGTTACACTGTTTATTCACTTTTGTGTCTTGCTTTATTCATTTCACATGCATTTTCCTATATTATAAACATTTGAACGCATTTTAGTAGAGATATATATATGATTTTTATTTTTCATTTTGCATTTATTCCCATCTGAATTTGTTTATTAAAGAGACTGATGAAGGGTTGACTGTTTCCCTTTGAGTACCAAAGTATTAGCAGCTCAGTGTTAGCAGACCCTTCTTCCTTTTATGGCAGTTTTAAGATACAATATCTCTTTTTAAAAGTTTCCTATCATCCTTCCTGTAATGTTTATATCTATCATGAACCTTTTATCTTCTTTTTTCTTCTTATCACTCTGTCTTTCTTTGCTCTTCTGCTCAGAATTTAAATATGCTTCAGTTCATCTTCCTGTAGCATATAAATACTACAGGCCATTTAAAAAAATTTTGCTATAACATTATTCAGTTAACATGTGGCTGCCTACTTGAAGTGTTATGAGGATAAGCACTTATTAACTGAAAATGCAATATAAGTGTTAAGATATGGTTGTTATTTATGTATTTATTTAGAGTTGGAGTCGCTCATGGCTACCACAGCCTCAACCTGCTGGTCTCAGGTGATCCTTCAACCTCAGCCTTTCAGGTAGCTTGGAGCTACAGGCACACACCACCACGCGCAGCTAATTTTTTAATTTGTTGTAGTGATGAGGTCTCACCAAGTTGCCCAGGCTGGTTTCTAACCCATGGGCTCAGGCACTCTTCTCACCTTGGCCTCCCAAAGTGCTGGGATTATAGGCATGAGCCACTGTGCCTGGCCATGGTCATTATTTTTAAATGAACCCTGAGATTTGCTCTTAACAGTATAGGTCAGGTGTTTTTTAATCTAGAGTTGTCATCTACATTTTGATGAAACAACAGGGGATTTGGCTAAGTGCTCAGACAAAATGTCTATTTTAAACTGTAAAAATGCATTAAGGTGAACAGTGTGCTCCTTACCCTATCAGTTTACATGAAATAAGCTTAGTCTTACATTTGTGTAATGTGTTCAGTATTGGCAGAAATTCTGTCAGACTATAAACATTTTGCCTGTTGTTGCTATTTTGCAATTTTTATGGTTCTCCATGTCCACTGCTGATACTCGTTTTACTAAATAAAAGGTATATTTCTATAAAAGCTTTTGCAAAGAATGTTACAACCTTCTCAGTTATTAATGTTTCTCTAAGAAAGTCTAATTAATGCATGGCACACATCTTTAGAACAAAATGATAATAAAAAATTAATGCTTTTGCTGGATGTAGTAACTCAAGCCTGTAGTCCCAGCTACTCAGGAAGTTGAGGCAGGAGGATTGTTTGAGCCCTGGAGCTCGACACTGTGGTACACTGTGATTGCAACTGTGAATACCACTGCACTCCAACCTGGGCAACACGGGGAAACCCTATCTCAAAAATACTTTTAAAAGAAAAGTATGCTTTTTAGGGGAATCTATTCTTTAAAATACCATGCAACTGGCTGGGTGTGGTGGCTCAAGCTTGTAAATCCCAGCACTTTGGGAGGCCAGGCGAGAGGATTGCCTGAGCCCGCGGGTTTGAGACCAGCCTGGGTAACATGGTGAGACCTTGTCTCTGCAATAAATAAATAAATAAATAAATAAATTCGCCAGGTGTGGTAGCACGCACCTGTGAGGTGGAAGGATTTTCAGAGTCCAGCAGGTTGATGTTGAGGTGGCCATGAGCGTGCCACTGCACTCCAGCCTGGGTGACGGAGTGAAACTCCAACTCAAAAAATAAAATAAAATAAAATACCATGCAGCAAAAGATAACTTTTAGGGCTCATTTGTTTTAAATAAGTTCTCTAACCAATGGATACTGTTACTTTTCCCCAAAAATGTACAAATTGAAAAATATTCTTTTAAAAATTAGAAGAAAGATTATTTAAATGTGCCTAACCTCAATTTCAAGAAATTGTTTTAGAAAAAGACAATACCAGAATAATGGAAAAAGTTTTTTAAAAACTACCTTTTCTATCAATTATTAAATTCAAGCTAAAATTAATATTAAAAATAATGAAGTACTATTTTTAAAAAATAGTTTTCAAGTTCAGAATCTTTGTCTCTCTGAATTCTGTTCCTTTATCCAATCTTATTGGTACTAGGGCTAGAACTAATCTCTGAAGAACAAATTCTTCCAGGCTAATATTTAAGTAAAAATTGTTTCTATATTAGAGTAAATATTTAATAAATATTTATTTAGGAAAATAGACTTTTTTTTCTCATCAACGTTTTAGCCCTCATATTGTGGACCTCTTCCTTACTTATACTTACTTCCATAAGAAATTTGGCATGGTAAATTAAGATATTAGGTTTATAAGCTTCTGCCTCTCAGTGTTAATATTCGTTAGCCATTCTGATTTTAAAAGATTTTCGTGAGAGTATTGCCTCAACCAAATTATTTGCATTTTTGGTGGTATTGCCTATGGTTGTAATAAACACACATACATATATAGACACCCAATGGTGACAGTGAGAGAGTTTCCAGCTGTCCCAGATTTCCTGGGACTTTCCCAGTTCTACCACTGCAATTCCCACATAAGAAATCTGAGCTGGGCTCGGTGGCTCAGCCTGTAATCCCACACCTTTGGGAGGCTGAAGTGAGTGGATTGCCTGAGTTCACGGGTTTGAGACCCGCCTGGGCAGCAAGACCTCATCTCTACAATAAATCAAAAAATCAGCCAGGCGTGGTAGCGCATGCCTGTAATTCCGACTACTTGGAAGGCTGAGGCGGAAGGATCGCCGGAGCCCAGCAGGTCGAGGCTGCGGTGGCTGGGAGCAGCCACTGCACTCCAGTCTGGGCGACAGAGTGAGACTCCAACTCAAAAAAAAAAAAAGAAATCTGTCATTCCTGGACAAACTGGGAAGGTTGGCTACTTAATTTTGAGAATGCCAAAATAATATACACAAGTATTCTGACCACTCATTGTGTTTCACTAAATGAACTAAATTAATTGTTTTCATTTTTGAAATCTGGCTTTTGCATGGAAACTTGGTGCAAAAGATATGAAATGCTAAAATAACAGAAGTTCAGTTAAGCTAAGATCATCACTAAATCACTAGATTTTGTTTTTCCCCAGTACAGTAATATGCTCCAAGAACGAAGCAGAAATTTTTTTCTTAGTATTTCTTTTCTTTCCAAGTTATTTTTTCTTGTGTAAATATGAAACCATATAGCAAAACTTGAATGTGTCGCCAACATTATTTCTTCTATTTAGTATATTTCTCTTTAAAACAGACATATCCCCCCAGATCTGAACATTAGTAACCTATTTGTATTATAATGTAAACTCTTTTATCATTTAATATTGGAACAACTCATAGCTGTGAAGTTTTATAATTTTTTTTTATTATTTACTAATACATCTCTCAGAAATAATGACAGGGGAAACAACTACTTGAACTTTTAATGTGCAGTTGGCCAGATTCCATGGTTTTGAGTTTCCGGTTACCACAGTCTGCTGCCCCTGTGTCAGATCGTCGGTGGATTTAGTTGGAATCGCAGACGTCAGTTTGATTTGTGATCCTGTAGGCCTTTCAACCAGAAGTAGAGCTCAGGTTTTATTGTTCATACATGAATATGATAAAAAGATACTGGTAAGAGAAGGACTTTTTTCCTTGCCATATTATCAGAGTAAATTGTTATGTAGCCTGTGGGCTGGAATAGAATCTGTGCGCCAATGAATGTCTCAAGGAAACTTGTATACTCTTTGGAAATGGTGGAAGAGCTAGGCTTAGTAAGAGACATCTAGTCAAAATTCCAAAAGGGAGGTATTGTCTTTCTTATTTGCAAAAGAATAATAGATTTAAATTTGGGAAATTGTTAGCCAGTGAGAATAGTGCAAAATTAGATTTCAAAAGCTGTTGGACACTTTTCTTGGTTTCCAGTTGGTGACTTTCTTCTCTTATAGGTTAGAATAATGGGAACTGGGCTGTAGTAAGAGGGTTAGAAGTAAGGCTAAAATTATCTATTGGTTCAGGGCTAGCATTATAAATAGCACAATATCTTAAACGTGGACAGCCCCAAGAACTACAGATTATCTTTCCAATTTCCTTTACCACAGCCAAAGCACTCACCATGAGTGCACCTGCTATGTGGCTAGTACTTTGGAAATCTTTACCTGCTTGCAATACTTTATTTATGTTTTGTGCACAGAAGCCATCATTTCCCTTTTTTTGTCTCTAATTAGTTTGCCACAGCAGGAACATTTTGATCAGTTACTGTCTTGACTTACTGCATAGACTTCAGAAGCTAAGCATTACACAATTACAGAACAAAAGTAGAATTCAGTTTAGGAAGGAATTGTTAAGTTGCTCTGAATATACAGGAAACTATACCACAAAGGGCCAGCAATGATCACATTTAGAATATGTAAGAATCACTTGGGAGCTGACTGGTTTGAACAGTCCATAGATTCTGAATTCATAGGTTTGGGACGGATTCCAGCTGCATTTTTAACAAACAAAACAAACGACTCTAATGCAAGTAAGTGGTCTACACACTTTGAAAAGCAGTGCTGCCAACAGTTATACTGAGGTGCAGAATATTTTGCATAAAATAGGATAATAAGGAGAGCCATGAGACCATGAGCTTAAAAAGTGCCTCCAGTATGCTAGGCAGTGAACTAGGTGTTTTGCCAGACATAATTTCATTGGATACTCTTAGTAATCTTATAACTGTTATCTCCATTTTACAGATGAGGAACTTGAACCTCACTAAGAGGCTTTATTTTAAACAATATTGTCTCTCAAGATCTAGAAGTCAAGAATCAGAACAGTACAAGCAGAAAGATTATTTTGACAAATTATCTTCCCTACCCTTTATTACAAGCCTAAAGCTATGGGGATGACTATTAAAGTTTTGATAATTTTTATGGAAACTAATTTTGAAATCCACTCACTTTCTCTGCTTGAAACTCATTTACCTAGCCAAAACCTCCTTCCTTTGTTTTTTCTAGTAAGCTGTATTGAGGTATTTCTTTGAGACCTTTGTACTCCTTACTTTGATATCTGGTAAAGCTCTTGGTTTTAAGTGGATTCCTATGTTGTCATTGAAATGATCAACCTTCATGTTGGGGTGAGGGAGAGTGGCTCTTTTCATCTTACAGGTTCTTGTCTGCCATGACGTTAGCTATAAAAACGACCACAATCAGCCTCCAGACATAAAAGTCACTTTACTGTTAACTCTAGGTCCAAAGCTTCAAGTCACCAGGCTCCATTCTCTTCTTAGCATTCTATAATCACAGTATTGTCTGACGGGGCAGCTGCTACTGACCTATCAGTTCTCCAGACTTTAATTTTAAACCCAAGAGTGATCTATTGACCTGTGTCTTTGACTGTTATTATTGGTTAATTTGTAAGATTTGACATCTGATATTTGCTAACTTTTTATAGGGAGTTGTATTTGTAACGGAAGAAGAGAAGAATAAAAAATATTAGTTTTAAAAGTGGCCTATGTGACTGCTTTTCTAAAAAGGTATTTAATGCTCTTAGTACTTTGGCTTATCTCTTTGAAATAAAGCTAATACACAGGATTGCCTTCACGTTGTTGTACTCTTCCTTTCTTGATTGATAATTGCATTGTCTTGGAGCCTAGAAATTGTTAATATTAGCTAAAACTACTTGGCTGCTCTATTAGAAGTTATTTTTTGTCAAGTTTTTCTCAAACATGTTTCTGCCTCACATGGAGCCCCAGGTATTCGTGAGGTAATGGAGTACCTAAGAGGCCTAATTTTGTGGACACACTATGGCAAAATATAATATTGGGGTATTAACTTCTCAACTTCTTTCTTTATAAAGTAACCCCATAAGATGTCTTTGTCTATCTTTAGACATCCCAGTTGTTTGCTATCATTTAAGCCAAGAAAGCTCTTTGGTTTGCTTTTATTCTAGGCTTACTGTTTACGTAACCTAAACATTCCCCAATCTTATCTCCTACAGGTAGACTGGGTACAATGTGATGGTGGCTGTGATGAGTGGTTTCATCAAGTTTGTGTGGGTGTGTCTCCAGAAATGGCTGAAAATGAAGATTACATCTGTACAAACTGTGCAAAGAAGCAGGGGCCAGATAGCCCAGGTCAAGCACCACCTCCGTCCTTCATAATGAGCTACAAAATACCAATGGAAGATCTTAAAGAGACCAGTTAGCAGATGTTTGGTTAGTCTGGGACATGGGGGAGAAGGACCATATTGAGACCTTAGTCATCAAGTAGAGTGGTCTAGATCCACTTGGAATGTTGCTTCCAGGGATGAATGAGCTTCAGAGAGTCTTCCTAGTGCCGGCTTCCTGTTCGCGTGAACCATGTGAGCTACATTCTCTCTCAACTTATTTAAGCAGAGGGGTCTTCTTTGGTACAGCAGCCAGTATTTCAACTCATGTTTCCTTGGAGTGTAGTTTACTGCATTATGGCCTGGCAGTTGACTGAGCTTGAGGGCTGTTGGTTGGCATTAATACGTCGGTTTGCTAACAGGGCACATAGGTTGTGACTTATGTCCGGCTGATACTAGTTAGAGACTTGCAACATAGGGGCGGTGCTGTCTGAAGACGCTGGTGGTTTGGATCTCCTTTGTGGGTATTGTTGGAGAGGAGTTGGGGTGCACTTTCCTTCCACAATTTTCTGGCATTTAACGCCCTAAAGGTAACAACTCGGAGGAACAGGGCCAGAGTTACTTCTGTTCGAAGTCAAGGGGTAGCGCAGTCTGTCGTCCTCAGTTTCTTGCACTTCCTTGTGCCAAGAAGAACACCCCAGGCGCGAGAACCTCTCGCCATCTGGGGCAGATCTCCTTGTCCTTAGGAGGAGGAGGATGTCATCTAGTTCAGCAATCTGACTAGATTGGACCCTGGGAGAAGCGCTTATTTCAAGGCAGGAGCTTTTCTTTTTGGCTTTGAGAAGTCTTGTCTTGGGTCTACATTTAGGGACGAGCAGGTACTTGGATCCAGACTTCTGCACAAAAGAACAAGAAGAAGACCAGTCAGACTATCTTTCTGAGCCACAGTGATGCATGCTTTTCAGGAAAGCCTTCGTTCACAAGTATTCCAGAACCAGGCTTCAGGCATGGCCGTGAGCAAGACCAGCAAATAACAGCTTTTTGCCTTGCAGCCCTGACCCCACGTCTGCTTTTCCAACACTGCAGTTTCTGAATACGGCCCACAGCAGCTGCTGTTGACTGTAGCACCATGGCTTCCTCAGAGGATGTGGGGTTGGAGGACCTCTGGGTGATGAAGTTGTTTCAGTAAATCCATTTTTAAAAGAAAACAAAGGACTTGTTTTTACTTTTTTCTAAATGTCTCTGACTACTGACTGTTCTATAAATAGATTATTTTTCCTTTTTTAATATACACATGAATATATAAATATATATATTTACTTTTACCAGCAGCATATGACAGAGTTTCAACATCAGAAATCCATTTGGGGGCTTGCTTTTTCTTTTTTGCTTTTTAATAAAGAAATCATATTTCTTCCTTGTAGTACAAGGAGTTAGCACTCCCTTCTTCATCCTAGCCTGACCAGATCGTTCATTTTGCTTTTGTTCAGATAGGTAATTATACTTCCCTTATGTGTTGGGACCTGTCCCTGTCTGTTGGGAAATTTGGTCTCACTCTAGTCTGTGCTGGCTGTTTTTCTTTTATAGGTGAATGTTTGAAACTATGGTGCTGTGTCCTCTTCCCTCCTGCTGTGTTCTCTGTTCTTGTTAAGGTGTTAGGTAAACTGTATGCAAACTCTTACTAGAAGGGGACTAATTTTTTTTAAGGACAAAAAAAATGTACTAAAAATAGTGTTTTGTTTTCACTGTCCTTTGTCCTTTTATTTTTGGTTTAAAAATCTGTGGCTTGACTTAAATTCGTCAGTTATCCTTTTAAAGGGGGGAATGGGGTGGACCTAGCAACAGCTTCTAGTCTCCTCTTCCCTTTAAATGCCCCAGTCTCATTTAAAGAAATGTCTTCTAGTAACTAGAAGTGAAATGTACTGTCCAGTTACAGTTTGAGTGGGTATGAGATTTAACTCAAAAGGCATCTTAACTGAAAAAAAAAAAAAGCAAAAGCTTTCTTATAAAATTCAGTTTCTGTAAATTTCTCTGTGGTTCATACTACCTACTTTTCATTGACTCTTCCTGTAATACTGTATAACATTTTGAATGTGTTGACTTGTTCAGAGCTTTGTAAGTGTTGCTGTGCATGTGTCTTGAGATCGCGTCTCAAGTAATTGTATGTCTGGTTCAAGATAGTGGAAGGTAATGAATTAACCTATTTCATACATCTTTGTTTTGCCAAACTATATGAAGTTTATCAAATGAATTTCATCTGGTTCATGTTTCAGAAGAAAGCACAATATTTTTTGCCTTTTGGTCTTTGTAAAAGTCTTCAAATACTTATGGGTTAAAAATTGAATGTAATTTAATGCCTGGAATACGTTTATAAGGTTTATTTTTCCTTCATAATCATCTATTAACTATTCTACCATCAGTGGAGAGAACAAGGATGCTGAGAAAGTACGAGTAGCTTCCTGTTATCTTCTGACATTTTGAAACTTGTATCATTTACTTGATACTGTGGGATTTTCTGTATTTATTTGAAAGTCATAATAATTTGGTCTACCTTGACCAGAGGTTTAGACCAAAGCTGAGAAGAACAGAAGAGAGAAATTAGTGACAAAATAAACAAAAATGCAAATCTTCAGTTTTGTAATTAATGAAATGATATTCATCTATTTAAAGAAATGTTTGTGTTCTAATATAAAGCATTATTTTCACTTAGAGGAAATTACTTATTAACAACTTACTCCATTCTTCTGTATTGTAATATTTTGTATTAAAACTTGAGTTAAAATGTTTTTTCTACCCTTCCTGTCTTCTCAAAGTTGTGATTCTTCACCATTAATATTTTAACTTATGTGTTTAATTCTTTCAAAGGTATTTCTCACTGTCTTTATCATAAATTATTTTGGCAAAGGTTATAGAACGAAGAATGAAGGCCGGGTGCAGTGGCTCAAGCCTGTAATCCCAGCACTTTGGGAGACTGAGGAGAGGTGATTGCCTGAACCCACGGGTTCGCGAACAGCCTGGGCAACTTGGCGAGATCTCGGCTCTACAGTAAATCAAAAAATTAGCCAGGCATGATAGCACACGCCTGTAGTTCCAGCTACTTGGAAGGCTGAGGCAGAAGGATCGCCAGAACCCAGCAGGTCCACACTAGGGTGGCTGTGAGCATTCCACTGCACTCCAGCCTGGGCAGCAGAGTAAGACTCCAGCTCAAAAAAAAAAAAAAAAATGGTAGGTCTTTGATATTCTTGAAGGGTAAGTCACTAGAACTCTGCAAATCCCCAAGTTTAGAAGTACAGGTACTTAGCTTTCCAGTTGGGGAAGAGAAGGGGACATTTTCTGCCCACAAATGCTTATTTCACCTCCTGGTAGTTACTGCCACAAAGCTGTGTTGACGTGTAGATGCTGGGCTCCCTCACTAAGTTGCTGTAAACCAGCTTTGCCTGCGTGATTCATACTTGTGCCTCAGTAAAATTATAAATTACTGCAGGTCACACTTTGGACAAATGAAAAGGCAAACATTAAATCCGTGGCTGCCCACAATCTACTGTAATAATTAAAAACGTGGCAGCCAGGTGCAGTGGAGTGCACTTGTAGCTGGGAAGCTGAGGCGGGAGGAACACTTGAGCCTTAGGAGTTTGAGTCCAGCCTGGGCAACATAGCAAGACTCATCACTTAGAAAAATGAAAGGTGGCCGGACTCAGTGGTTCAGCCTGTAATCCCAGCACTTTGGGAGGCTGAGGCATGTGGATTGCCTGAGCCCGTAGGTTCAAGACCAATCTGGGCAACTTGGCAAGACCTTGTCTCTGCAACAAGTCAAAAAAATTAGCTGGGCGTGGTAGCATGCGCCTGTAGTTCCGGCTACTTGAAGGACTGAGGCAGGATCGCTGGAGCCCAGCAGGTTGACACTGGGATGGCTATGAGCGTGCCACTGTACTAAAGCCTAGGTAAGAGAGTGAGACGCCAACTCAAAAAATAAATAAAAGGCAGAGACTGACAGATCTGTAAGATTAGCATGATTTTACCTGTGCTTTGCTTCTGTTCTTCTCTACTTTTGTGTTTAACCAATGCCCAAGAAGTGTCAGTTCCTTTGTGTTTCTTAATTTTTAGGCTCTGGATGCAATTCGGTACACGTAAAGTCCGTCCATCCTGGGCAACTTGGCGAGACTTTGTCTCCACAATAAATCAAAAAACTAGCCAGGCGTAGTTCTAGCTACTTTGAAGGCTTGAGGCAGGAGGATCGCCTGAGTCCAGCAGGTTGAAGCCACTATGACCATGAATGTGCCACTGTACTCCAGCCTGGGCGACAGAGTGAGACTCCGACTCAAAAACAAAACAAAAACATGCTTGTCAATATTTTTATTCTACAGTACATGTGTGTGAATATCAGCCAGTACTTAAAAATTAGGAGTATCCACTTTTCAAAGGAGAAAGTGACATTTTTTAGTGGGTTTTGAAAATTGTAAACTGGAAAAATTGATCAGTTGAAGTCCCACATATAACCAGGTTCAGTAAAGTTTCACATGTGAATTAGCTTCATATGTATGTAGAAAGTTGCCTTTGCAGTAGGTCCTCACATATTCTTTTGAAATCCCTCCTCCTTTTCTTCTTTTAAATTAAAGCATTTCCATTACTTATTTGGATATGAGTGCGCCAAGTGGTATTTATAGTATGAGAGGGAAAGAATGGATGTTGATAGATTTTTGCAATCTTGGTTGTCTCTTGGCTTGGATCATACCTAGTTACCACTATGCAACAAATGATGTTTACTGGGTAAGAGTATGATTGGTCTTTAAAGCTGTGTCTTGCTTGTTCTTATTTTAGGAATACTCTAAGCTGCCTAAACAGAAATGTCTTGTAAACTTCAACTCCCTATCGATTATTCCCTTACATATTTATTTACAATTTACCAGGGTTATTGGTGGTGCCTTATGAAAAGTATAACTTTATTTCTTGAGTTTTGAGCATGTTTTGTGTTTTTTGTGTTTTCTGAAACAATGTTCGATATGGTTCACTGCATTACATCTAAAAGACTAAAAAAAAAAGGTGTGTATGCTCAGGTTTCCCACCCTAACCTCCGTCATTTACATTGGTGGCAACTTCAAATGGTAACCAAGTAAAGGTGAATGAATATTGATAATCCTGAGGAAATTAGCAAGTATATGGGAGCCCCACTTTTAACCTGTGCCAAAGCCATTTCTAATATTTCATTTGCTCTCTAACTGTAAAATAAAGGACTGATCTAAGATAATTTGATCAGTGGTGTGATGAGCCTATTATCATTGCTGAGAATGGTGTTTTTGGAAGGTGTGAAGTAGAAGCGATTCCTGAAGATTTCACCTGCCTTCTCTTTTCAGCAAGAATCCAGCAATGACCAAACACATTTCCTCACCTTTGGATCTTGAGAGAAACATATCTCTTTGCATTGAACCAGTGATGGGGGAAGGAAGAGGTGCTTTTCTTCTCTCTTTGGCCCTTTAATGCTCACAACTAATTCAAGCCCCAAGCGACTTTAGAGAAGTAAATGGCACTTTCCCCCCATTGCCAAGGATGCCAGGTTACACAGGGATGATGGACACAGGCTTGCTGGAAATGAAAGGTTCTATGTGCAACAGAACCAGCCTCAGATAGTTTCAGGAAGCGTGTGATGCTGTGTATATGCTAGGAGAAGAGCTGATTATCCCAACTTGGAAAACAAATTTCTTGCTAACAAAAGATACTCGAAATTTCTTGAGGTGATAGATCCTTTTACTTTTTTAAAATTGTGTAGCGAGCCGGGTTCCATGGCTCAGCCTGTAATCCCGCACTTTGGGAGGCCGAGGTGAGTGGGTTGCCTGAGCCCGTGTGATAGCGCGCGCCTGTAGTTCCAGCTCCTTGGAAGGCTGAGGCGGAATGGTCGCCGGAGCCCAGCAAGTCGAGGCTGCGATGGCCGGGAGCAGCCACTGCACTCCAGTCTGGGTGACAGAGTGAAACTCCAACTCAAAAAAAAAAACGTGTAGGGGTGTCCCAGTTTAGATCAAGTCTTTTTTGGGGCCTGGATGTTGTGTTTGGTTCCAATAAGGAATCGATCCAGAATTTCTTCACTTAACCATTAGCTGGAAAATGATGAGACATTTCACACATGATAAAAGAACAGTACAAAAGAATACAAGCACAAACACTATATTATATGAATAAAAGTGATTTTGGGATTTCTTGACTCTTCTCACGTGTTTGCTTTTAAAAGGTGTGTTTCTACTCCGGTAGGAAAAAGGATGACTATATTTCCATATGTTAAAGTTCCATGAATTACCTTTATTAGGTGATGTTTTTCTCTGACCTTATCTTTTGCAGCTTGGATGTATATCTTGTCAATGGGGAAAAAGTCACCGCAAGAAGCATTACAAACGGCTTGGTGGTCCCAGCTGGTGAACCTTGTGTTAAGGAACCCTTTTGAGTTGTCAGGGACGTAGAGATGAAGTCAGAATTTTCTGTAATTTAAAAAAGCCTAGATGAGAACCTTAGAATTATATAATGCAAAACACTCGAGTTAGGAATCAAATAATCTGGGTTTTGGCTCTGTGTTTGGCCTTGGTTTCCTACTATATGTGAGTAAATTTGGGTGGATACAAAGAAACTCAAGTCAGCCCCTCCCCTTGACAATATAAGGCATAGGTGATTGTTTTTTTTAACATGTTTAAATAAGTGGTCCTCATACAGGTAAAGTTTGGGCCTCCCTTTGGTCCCCACTTCGCCTGGTTTGAGATCAGGTACTGTTATTGATGTATGTGCCCTCTCCTTCCCTCCCCTGGCAGTTTCCAGCTACTGCCAATCCCTTTCTTATAGTATGGTAAATGTTCAGAGTCTGCTAATGAGTGAGAACATGTGGTACTCAGTTCTTTGTTTCTGTGATAGATCACTGAGTATTATAGACTCAGTCCATAATTTTGTTCTTTATGGCTGCATGATATTCCATCGTGTATATGCACCACATTTTTTTTATCCAGTTCACTTTTAATGGGCAGCACAGTTGGTTCCATGTTTTTTCTACTGTGAATAGTGCTGCGGTAAACATGCATGTGCAGGTATCTTTTTAGTAGAATGATTTGAGTTCCACCCAACATGTTTCCAGAAAGAGGATTGCTGGGTTGTATAGAAGGTTGATATTTAGATCTTTTAGAAATCACCACACTGTCTTCTACAGAGGTTGTACTGGTTTACACTCCCACCAACAGTGTAGAAGGATTCCCTGTTTCTCACATCCTCTTCAGCATCTGTTCTGGGGATTTTCTTGTTTTATTTTGTTTTAGCTGGAATCTTATTCTGTTGCCCAGGCTGGAGTGCAGTGGCACGCTGATGGCCACCGCAGCCTCAACCTGCTGGCCTCAGGTTATCCTTCTGCCTCAGCCTTCCAAGGAACTGGAACTACAGGCGTGAGTCACCATGTCTGGCTAAATTTTTTTTTTTTAATTGTAGAGATGAGGTCTCACCAAGTTACCCAGGCTGTTCTCAAACCCCTGGTCTCAAGCAATCCTCTTGCCTCAGCCTCCAAAAGTGCTGGGATTACAGGCTTGGGCCAACGTGCCCGGCCTACTTTTTTAGTTATTGATGATGGCCATCCCGACTGGAGTTAGGTGTGGTTTTAGTTAGCATTTTTTTGATGAGGCTGAGCATTTTTTCATTTATCTGTTGGCTGCTTGTATGTCTTGTTTCTTACTAAAAAGGTTATAGAATTTAAGACTGTGGAGTCCAAATCCCCATTTAATGAGTGAGAAATGGATCCAGTGCCCTGAGAAGGGAACATAAAGTTTCTCTATTTACCATCTCTACTTTTAGAAAAATGTGAATATATTGGCTACTAACATCCACTTTATTTTTATTTTTTAAATTTTTACATTTTTTATTTTAAATAACTTATTTGTTTTTGAGTCGGAGTTTCACTGTGTTGTCCAGGCTGGAGTGCAGTGGCATGCTCATGGCCACCACAGCCTCAACCTGCTGGGCTCTAGCGATCCTTCCGCCTCATCCTTCCAAGTAGCCAGAACCACAGGCACACACCACCACGCCTGGCTAATTTTTTTTTTTACTTTTGGCAGAAATGAGGTCTCGCCAAGTTGCCCAGGCTGGTCTTGAACCCCTGGGTTCAGGCAGTCCTCTCGCCTCACCTCCCAAAGCGCCGGGATGACAGGTGTGAGCCACCATGCCCAGCCTAACATCCACTTTAGAGCTGACTTGTATAGTCTTCCTTCCACTCGGGTCTGAATTTCACAGCCTTTGGCCAGCACTTTTCTTGTATTCCCCAGGACAAGCACATCCTCACCCCTCTGTCCCATTCGGTGCTGAAATCTGTGGAGTCAAGGTGAGTGTCAGACCTAGCCTTGCCGTTCCCATTCTGGATTGGTATCTGCCCCACAGTTGTTGTCACTTCCCCAACCAAAGAATGGGCCCCTCCCCTCTGCATCCCGTGCTGCTCTGCTGAAACCAGCAGGGCGCTGGTGGCTCTCATCTCTGGTTGGAATAAGCTTTGCTGAGACACAGAAGAGCTGCTCACGGATAGTCTTGGGAACCTGGAACAATTCGCGCACATCCAGCCTTGACCACTGCCCAGTCCTTGTTTGGTTACAGAAACACTCCAGAGTTCCACTTGGAGCAGAGCACCTGGGTGAAGTCACTTGGCGTCTCCTCCCTGCAATGCACTGCCGCCATTCCAAGGAGAAGCCCGTCTCGTCACCAGTCCTCCAGTTGTCATCTGCTTTTCAATCCGTCTTACCACTGTTGCCCTCCCTGCCAACTCATTCTAGAGATCTTCATCCCCCTTTCCCTTTTTTTGAGTTGGAATCTCACTCTGTGGCCCAGGCCGGAGTGCCGTGGCACGCTCACAGCCGCCACAGCCTCGACCCGCTGGAGCTACAGGCGTGCGTCTCCACGTCCGGCTAATTTTTTTTATTGATTGTAGAAACGAGGTCTCACCAAGTTGCTCGGGCTGCCTCCCCAAGTGTTGGAATGACGGGGAGCCACAGTGCTCGGCCCCATCCTTTCCCTTTTAAATAAACCTTCCTACCTTTTCATTAACGGAACTTGGCTCTCCCTCTGCCATCCTTACCTTAGGACTATTTCAAGTGGAGAGTGTTCCTTTTCCTGCTAGTGATGGCGTGGATTACAGGGTCTGCTGCCCTCCATTGCCGCTGCCACGCCCTCGTTCCCCCAGGCGGAGGCATCCGCTGTAGCTTGTCCCCAGTGCTGCCGTCATCCTGGCCGTTGATCATGGATGAACTTAGCATCTGGACCTTCATCTCCACGCCGCGGAGCAAACCAATTTTAAGGCCTTACCTTGGACTCTTTGCCAAAAACTTATTTCTGAAATAATTAAACTTTAGGATCTAATTTGTTCTACTCCGACTCAAGTATCTTGCCTTCAAGCCCTCTCTCAGTGTATTTACTCTTTGAGCTCAAGAAACCCCCGATTCCTTAACCACTTTTTCAAGTTGTCAGTTGACTCTTGCTGTACCCCTTCCCCTTCTCCTTTTAGCGTGAATTCCATGGCCTATCGCTCTGGCTCTGCAGAACCTTACTTATCCCTGGATCAGCTTAGCCAGGATCCGTACAGCTGACTTATTATTATTATTATTTTTTTTTTTTTTTTTGAGTTAGAGTCTCACTCTGTCGCCCAGACTGGAGTGCAGTGGCCGCTCCTGGCCACCGCAGCCTCGGCCTGCTGGGCTCTGGCGATCCTTCCTCCTCAGCCTTCCAAGTAGCCGGAATTACAGTCATGTGCTACCATGCCCTGCTGATTTTTTGATTTATTGTAGAGATGAGGTCTCGCTAAGTTGCCCAGGCGGGTCTCGAACCCGCGGGCTCAGGCAAGTCCACTCACCTCAGCCTCCCAAAGGCGCGGGATTACAGGCTGAGCCACGGATCCTGGCTTATTATTATTTTTTGAGTTGGAGTCTCGCTCTGTCACCCAGACTGAAATGCAGTGGCCTGCTCCCGGCCACAGCAGCCTCGACCTGCTGGGCTCCAGCGATCCTTCTGCCTCAGCCTTCCGAGTAACCAGAACTACAGGCACGCGCCACCACGCCCGGCTAGTTTTTTATTTCTTGTAGAGACAAGGTCTCGCCAAGTTGCCCAGGCGGGTCTCCAACCCGCGGGCTGAGGCGCTCCTCTGGCCTCGGCCTCCCAAAGTGCTGGGATGACAGGCTGAGCCACCGAGCCCGGTCACAGCTGACTGCTTGGCTTTCACGGGCTGCTGCATACTACTGAGTATACACCGTTGATTGGTACCTCCACACATGAACTCAGGCTCTCAAAGCAGTTTAGTAGCAGTTTAGTGGTCCAGCAGCGTCTTCCGTTCTTAAAGATTGTCTGAGGCTGAGATACTCAACCTATCACCTCTCCTGCCTCAGTAGAGGCCTACCTCTTAGCAGGTGTGTTGAAGCGAACAGAGAGCTCTAAGCTGCTTTCTTAGTCATCTGTGCCATCAGCATCCTCGTCTGTCCCAGAAGAACTGTCTCCGGTCAACACGGTAAAAGCAGGTTGGTGGACCCTATTCCATCCTGTCTCCTTGGAGACCTTGTTTGACCATCAGCCCCTGCCTTCTGTATCCTCAGTGTCCTCTTCCTCACTTGGCTCGGCAATTCAAGCTCTATATTAATGTGGGAGATCCATACTCATAAGCTCGCCTATATTAATGTGATTCCTGCTCTCTCTCATCTGTGGCCAAGCCCCACTTGTTCTCTGCTCTTTGCTTTGCCACTCCTCAGTCAGTTGGAATCTGGACCCTACCCTCAGTATTCCACTGGCAGTGGCCCTGCGTGAGTCACCGGTGAACTCCCTGTTGCTACACACAGTGGACACTTGGGTTTTAACTTGACCTCTCTGCAGCACTGGACACTGTGGTCCACTGCCTTTTTTCTGCTTTTTCTGCTCTCTGGCTGCTCTTTAATCAGCCTCCCTTTCTGTCCCCCCTTCAAGTGATGTCACCTGGGGCTCTTCTCCATTCCATGCATGCCCTAGTCCTCCCCTAATCACTTCTAGTCAGATGATTGCCAAATTAGTATCACCTCCCCATGCGTATCTGGGCTCTGTAATCAACTGCTAAGCATCCCCGCCTGTGTTTGTTTTAATCCCTCCCAACTCACGTCAAAAAACAAACTAAGCTTCCATCCCCCGATCAGTTTCTCTTCCTTTGTTTCCTATCCCAAAGAGTGGCTGGTTGCCCAAGCCCAAATCCTGTGAGCCCTCCTGATCATTCTTTCTGCCCACTCACTTCTCGTGTGCAATTACGAGGTCTCCAGGGCCTTCGGATCCACGCATTGTTCACGTCACCTCTCACCTGGATGTCTGTATCCGCCGTTGGTTTGGTCACTGTAGTGTATCTTCCGCACTGCTGCCCAAATGAGCTGTCCAAAGAGCCCCTCTGTTCATGACTGTCCTGTGAAATCGGCCTGTTTACCTCTAGGCTTTTCTAATTCCTCAGCACCCTCAGTCACTGTGTTTTAGGGGTTTGCTTTTCACTTCTTTGCATACACCAGGCTTTCTCTCTGAAATGGTCTTCTTGCTGTCTCGCTAAGATGTAAGCCTAAAGGCTGCCTCTTCAGAGGCTCCCTTTTCTCTCACCACAGATTGTTTATTCCCTGATGGGACTAGGCCACATGTGATATATATTTGTAAAGTTCCACGAGAGCAGGACCTGGTTGCCTTTATCTCTCTGTACCCAGCCATCTAGCCCAATCCTCTGCATATAGCAAACATCACACAAGGAGCTGTTGAATGAAGCAGGTTCATGGGTTGGTTCCTTTCTCCGTACGATTGCTCCTCTCTGTTGTTCTGTTTGGACTGCCATCCCCTCATGCCATCATACCCTTTCTCCTTACTTCCTCCTCAACTCGCCCCAAGATTCTTTTGAGCAGTCTTTGAGGTTACTCTCCTCTTCATCTGAATTAGATGTTCTTTCTAGGAGCTCTGATAGCATTTAAACTGTGCAGTGTTTCTCAACATAATGCTTCTGGATGGGCAGTGTCACCATCATCTGGGAATTTTTTAAAAGTTTTTTAAAGCATTTTTTAAAGAGATGCAAATTTTCAGACCCTATCCCAGACATCCTGAATCAGAAACTCTGGGACTGGGGCCCAACAACCTGCATTTTTTTTTTTTTTTTTTTTTTGAGTCAGTCTCACGGTTGCCCAGGCTGGAGTGCAGTGGCATGCTCACGGCCACCAAAGCCTCAACCTACTGGGCTCCAGTGATCCTTCCGCCTCAGCCTTCCAAGTAGCTGGAATGAAAGGCACGCACCACCACATCCGGCTAATTTTCTGATTGATTATAGAGACGAGGTCTCGCCAAGTGGCCCAGGCTGGTCTCAAACCCTGGGCTCAGGCAGTCCCCTCATCTCCGCCTCCCAAAGTGCTGGGATTACGGGCTTGAGCCATCGTGCCCGGTTTGGTCCCTAAAGTGACCAAACCAATGGCTGATACAGAAATCCAGGTGAGAAGTGATGTGAACAATGCGTGAATCTGAAGGACCCAGAACAA
>NW_007248651.1:315552-325056 GCF_000164805.1 Carlito syrichta | reverse complement strand
GTAGAGATGAGGTCTCATCAAGTTGCCCAGGCGGATCTCGAACCCGCGGGCTCAGGCAATTCACTCATCTTGGCCTCCCAAAGTACTGGGGTTACAGGCTGAGCCACCGAGCCCGGCCAACAACCGCATTTTAACTAGTCCTGCAGGCGATCGTGTTGCATGCTGAAGTTTGCCAACCGCTAGAATATAGTCACTGCATTTATGTCTCCAGAGTATGACATAACATCTAGAACAAGATTATTGTAACAGTCTTCCTTACAAAGACCTGAAATCGGTCTTCCTGCAGCCTCTTCAATCCCAGTTCTTTTGAGGATATGGAAAACTAGTCCAGCTACATCGATATTTGAGGATTAGCCGTTACCTCTACCTCCCCATCCCTCATCCTGAGCTCTTCTGGCTTAATATCATTATTGTTTTCTCATGGGTATAACCTCGAATCCCTTCCCCTTCCTCATCGGGTTTATCTGCACAAATTCCCATCTCATCTCCCTCTCAAATATAGATTCAGAGTATCCTTTTAGCTTTCAAGCTATAATTCTGAAAGGTGGAACTCTATGTCTATAATCACCCTAGCAAGACAGAGTTCACAGTGAATATGGTTAGCATTCCATTTGTACAGTTGGATATACACGGAGGAAACTGAAAGTGTTCCAGAGCTCTGTATAGTCTCATCGCAAAGGACCTTGAGAAGGTGCGGTGCTCGTGCCTATAATCCCAATGCTTTGGGAGGCCAAGGCAGGAGGATCACTCGAGGCCAGGAGTTCAAGAGCAGCCTGGCCACATCTTAAATCTGAAGACCCTGTCTCTATAAAATAAAATTTTAAAAAGTATTTGACTGGGCACAGTGGCTCAATCTCGTAATCCCAGCACTTTGGGAGGCCGAGGTGAGAGGATTGCCTGAGATCAAGGGTTCGAGACCAGCCTGGGCAAATTGGCAAGACCTTGTCTCTATAGTGAATTTTAAAAAAATTAGCCAGGCATGGTGGCACACACCTATAGTTCCAGCTACTTGGAAGGCTGAAGCAGAAGGATTGCCCGAGCCCAGCAGGTCAAGGCTGCGGTGGTCTTGAGTGTGCCACTGCGCTCCAGCCTGGGTGACAGAGTGAGACTGACTTAAAAAACAAAAACAAGGGACTGGGCATGGTGGCTCTAACCTATAATCTTAGCACTTTAGGATGCTAAGGTGAGGGGATTGCCTGAGGCCATGGGTTCCAGACCAGCCTGGGCAAGTTGGTGAGACCTCGTCTCATAGTAAATAAATAAATAAATAAATAAATAAATAAATAAATAACCCGGAAGTGGTGGCACACACCTATAGTTCCAGCTACTTGGAAGGCTGAAGCAGAAGGATCACCTGAACCCAGCAGGTGGAGATTACAGTTGCCATGAGCGTGCCACTGCACTCCAGACTGGATGACAGAGTGAAACTCCAACTCAAAAAAATAAAAATAAAAACAAAATACGAGGCTGTGCTGGTACTTTGGGAGACCAAGGCGAGTGGATTGCCTGAGGCTGCAGGTTCGAGGTCAACCCGGGCAACTTGGCAAGACCTCGTCTCTACAATAAATAAAAAACTAGCTGGGTGTGGCAGTGCGCACCTGTAGTTCCGGCTACTTGGAAGACTGAGGTTAAAAAACAAAAAACTTTAAGCCAGGCATGGTGGCTCGCACCTGTAATCTCAGAACTTTGGGAGGCTGAGGCAGGAGGATCATTGGAGGCCAGGAATTTGAGATCATCCTGGGAATATACTAAGACCCTGTCTCTACCCAAAAATGGAAGATGACTCTGCACTCGCACCGCTCGCTCACTCGACCCACTGCTCTCGACCCATGCCTGCAGAAAAGCTCCGATTACCCGCCGTCCTTTGCCACATGAGACCGGTGTCCCAGACCCTGTCTCCCCACCTCACTTGGGCTCAAGCCAAAGGTGTAAAATTTGGTGCAGATTGCCCGAGTCTCAGTGCTGTAGCAGTTACAACAGGGCCAGAAGGGAGAACAGTGATTATTGGACAGAGTTGGAGAAGTCACCGAGTAACAAAAGATGGTGTGACTGTTGCAAAGTCAATTGACTTAAAGGATAAATATACAAACACTGGAGCCAAACTTGTTCAGGATGTTGCCAACAACACAAGTGAAGAGGCAGGGGATGGTATCCCCGCTGCTACCGTGCTGGCACGCTCTGTTGCCAAGGAAGGCTTTGAGAAGATCAGCAAAGGTGCTAATCCAGTAGAAATCAGGAGCGGTGTAATGTTAGCTGTTGCTGCTGTCATTGCCGAACTTAAGAAGCAGTCCTAACCTGTGACAACCCCCAGAAGAATTGCTCAGGTTGCTACAGTTTCCGCAAATGGAGACAAAAAATTGGCTTCGTTATTCCTGAGGCAATGAGAAAGGTTGGAAGAAAGGGGGTCAGCACAGTAGAGGATGGGAAGACACTAAATGATAAATTAGAAATTATTGAAGGCATGAAGTTTGATTGAGGCTAGATTTCTCCTTATTTTTTGAGTTGGAGTCTCACTCTGTTGCCCAGACTGGAGTGCAGTGGCTGCTCCTGGCCACCACAGCCTCGACCTCCTAGGCTCCGGCAATCCTTCCGCCTCAGCCTTTCAAAGAGCCAAAACTAGGTGCACGCTACCAAACCTGGCTAAGTTTTTGATTTATTGTAGAGACGAGGTCTCGCCAAGTTGCCCGGGCGGGTCTCGAACCCGCGGGCTCAGGCAATCCACTCACCTCAGCCTCCCAAAGCGCAGGATTATAGGCTGAGCCACCGAGCCCGGCTCCTCCTTGCTTTATTAATACATCAAAAGATCAGAAATGTGAATTCCATTCCTATGTTCTATCGAGTGAAAAGAACATTTCCAGTGTCCGGTCCATTGTACCTGCTCTCGAAATCGCCAATGCTCACCGTAAGCCCTTGGTCATGATTACTGTAGAAGTTGATGGAGAAGCTCTCGGGACACTTGTTTTGAATAGGCTGAAGGTTGTTCTTCAGGTAGCAGCAGTCAAAGCTCCAGGTTTTGGTGATAATAGAAAGAACCCGCTTAAAGATATGGCTATTGTTACTGGTGGTGCAGAGTTTGGAGAAGAGGGGATGACCCTAAATCTTGACGATGTTTGGCCTCGTGACTCAGGAAAAGTTGGAAAGGTCATTGCGGCCAAAGATGATGCTGTGGTCTTGAAAAGGTGACAAGGCTCAAGTTGAGAAACGTATTTGAGAAATCATTGAGCAGCTAGATGTCACAACTAGTGAATGTAAGAAGGAAAGGCTGCATGAATGTCTGGCAAAGCTCTCAGATCGAGTAGCTGTGCTGAAGGTGGCTGGGACAAGTGATGCTGCAGTAAATGAGAAGAAAGATGGAGTTACAGGTGCCCTTGATGTTACACGAGCGTCTGTGGAAGAAGGATCGTTCTGGGTGGGACTGCGCCCTGCTTCGGCGCCGTCCAGCCTCGGACTCATTTGCTCCAGCTACCGAAGATCAAGAAAGTTGATATAGAAATTATTAGCTGGGCTCGGTGGCTCAGGTGCTTTGGGAGGCCGAGGTGAGTGGATTGCCTGAGCCCGGGGGTTCGAGACCCGCCTGGGCAATTGGTGAGATCTCATATCTACAATAAACAAACAAAAAAAATCAGCGGGGCGTGGTAGCGCGCGCCTGTAGTTCCAGCTACTCGGAAGGCGGAGGCAGAAGGATCGCCGGATGCCAGCGGGTCGAGGCTGCGGTGGCCGGGAGCGGCCCCTGCACTCCAGTCTGGGCGACAGAGTGAGACTCCAACTCAAAAAAAAAAAAAAAAGATATTATTAAAAAGAAAACTCAAAATTCCTGCAACGACCTTGCCAGGAATGCAGGTGCTGAAGGCTCTTTGATAGTTGAGAAAATTATGCAGAGTTCCTCAGAAATGGGTTATGATGCTATGATTGGAGATTTTGTGAATACGGTGGAAAAAGGAATCACTGACCCCACAAAGATGGTGAGAACAGCTTTATCGGATGCCGCGGAAATGGCCTCTCTGCGAACTACGGCAGGAGTTGTGGTCACAGAAATTCCTAAAGAAGAGAAGGACCCTCACCTGGGTGCAATGGCTGGGACGGGAGGTGGGAGGGGTGGTGGCATGTTCTGACCCCTAGAGTAGAGCCTTGCCATCGCTGATGCACCGTGACAGGACGCCCAAGGCGGTGTCCTCCCAAGTAACTCCGGAGATGTCAGTGGGAGAAATGCCTGAAGCAAAGGCTGGCTGATGAAGATCACCCTGACCGTTCGTTACTGGCTTCAGTTGACAGCATAGAACGGGTCGCTGCTGTCATTGTCCATGCCTACAGACACTTTATGTTGTATTTTTACAAAAAG
This sequence comes from Carlito syrichta, assembly GCF_000164805.1. Classification (NCBI taxonomy): domain Eukaryota; kingdom Metazoa; phylum Chordata; class Mammalia; order Primates; family Tarsiidae; genus Carlito; species Carlito syrichta. The sequence continues at coordinate 320,717 of NW_007248651.1, read as the reverse complement.
ACATTTATACTTCCCCGATACTGGGTGCCAGAGCCATGTACCCATGTACTGCTTTCAACTTAAATCACTGAGACGTTTTTCTTACTGTTCGGTCACATCAGGATTTCAGTGCTGGCCGCCGCCCGATGAAAAGTCCAGAAGCAGCCTTTCCGTGGAAAGTAAGAATAACTGTACAAAGTAGAGAAATATCCAATTATGTGACAACCTTTGTGTAATACAGCTTTGTTTAAAGTGGAACATAAATAAAAGATGAGCCAGACTTGGTAGCACGCACCTGTAGTCCCAGCTACTAGGGAGGCTGAGGCAGAAGGATCGCTTGAGCCCAGGGGTTCGAGGCTGCAGTGAACTGTGCTTGTGCCCCCGTGCTCTAGCCTGGCTGACAGAATGAGACTTCGTCTCTAAGAAGAAGAATAATAATAATCACCATCAAATGAGCTGGCCTTGGTCACATGTAGGTCATTATGTAAAAGGGTTTCAGACAACCGAATTGGTGGTTTTCAGACCTGGTGACCTGAAGAGTTTTTAAAAACCATACCTGGCCAGGCTTGGGGGCTCAGCCTGTAATAACAGCGCTTTGGGAGGCTGAGGCGAGTGGGTTGCCTGAGCCCAGGGATTCGAGACCAGCCTGGGCAACATGGCGAGACCTGTCTCTACAATAAATCAAAAATTAGCTGGGTGTGGTAGCACACACCTGTCGTTCCGGCTACTCGGAAGGCTGAGGCGGAAGGATCGCTGGAGCCCAGCAGGTCGAGGCTGCGGTGGCCGGGAGTGGCCACTGCACTCCAGTCTGGGTGACAGAGTGAGACTTCAACTAAAAAAAAAAACCCATACCTGACACTCCCACCCCGGACCAGTCTAATCCCAAGTATCTCCAGAAGTAACCCAATTATCTTATTTTTCGGAACAGCTTTATGGAAGTATAATTTTTATGCCACAAATTTCACTCATTTTAAGAATGATTCGATGTTTTGTTTTGTTTTAGTGACTTTACAGAATTGAACAACCCTCACCACATCACACAAACTTCAGAATGTTTCCATCACCCAAAAAAATATATCAGTGCCTCATCACAGTCAGCCCCTGTTTCCTCTCCCAACCCTAGGTAGCCACTAATCTCTCCTGTGTCTCTCTAGATTTGCCTTGTCGGGACCTAGGCATCAGGATTTTTGAAAAAGTTCCCAGCTGATTCTAGTCATGCAGCCAGGATTGAGATTCATATGTCTACGTGCGTTATGAGAAACCATAATGATATTTAAGAACTGTGTGCCGGGCTCGGTGGCTCAGCCTGTAATCCCAGCACTTTGGGAGACTGAGGCAAGTGGATCGCCTGAGCCCGTGGGTTCGAGACCCGCCTGGACAGGCGAGATCTCATCTCTACACTACATCCAAAATTAGCCAGGCGTGGTAGTACGCACCTGTAGTTCCGGCTACTCGGAAGGCCGAGGCGGAAGGATCGCCGGAGCCCGACAGGTCGAGGCTGCGGTGGCCGGGAGCGGCCACTGCACTCCAGTCTGGGTGACAGAGTGAGACTCCAACTCAAAAAAAAAATAAAAAATAAAAAAAGAACTGTGTATCAAACAGGATAGTTCACATATTTTCACATTTGTGGCTCCCACCCATGCCAGTGTAGACATCCATCACCAGTATGACAAAGACTATTAATTTGATCATGGAATTTAATAGAAGTTTCTATTATTTTCTCTTTATGCATTTTAACATCATATTCAAAATTGCCCCCCATTCTTTCCCCAAATTATTTTAGAACATCTCTAGCCTGCTTTCCCCGCCCCCACTTTAGGTCATAAATTGACAGTGCTGGAAGATATCTCAGGGGCATTCTCCAGTAATGATTGCAAATCCTGGTGTGGATTCCATCCTTAAAGTTATCTTTAAGTATCTTTCACATTGGTGTTTCTTCACTAGATGTTTTGCTTTCTGATTAACTTCTTTGCCAAATAAATAGATTTTAGATTTGTAGAGACACTAATATTTCCAAAAAGTTTTGGAAAATACATTTCTTGTGTTTAAAAAAACAGTACACGCACATTTATTTAAAAACACTAAAAATAAATAAGGAAAAATAATCCTTACCCCAAAATGACCATTATGAAGACCTACTTTCAGACAACTCTGTGCATATTTAGGTATGGATATATACAAATATGTATATAAGTGAGAGATCTTCCATGGACTTCTTGGTAACTTGCTACTTTCACCTAATATTGAGAATATTTGTACATGATCATAAGTATAGATTTGTATTGTTTTTAATAGCTACATAGTTTTGAATTTATGGAATCTTGATGTTTAAGAGCTATGTATATTGAGAACATTATTTCTTTATCTTGTGCTGCAAGTTTTTGACCACATTATTTTTAGATTTTTAACCTTATTTATAGTTTTTTCCCTTAGAGAAGTTATGAAATTTTATTATGTAAACTTAATCCCTTTGATTTTATAACTCCAGATTTTCCTGACATGCTTAAGATGACCTTCCCTACTACAAGCTATTAAAAATACCTCCATGATTTTGCTTAATACTTTTAAAGTTTTGTTCTTTTTTTTAATTTTTTTTTTTTTTTGAGTTGGAGTCTCACTCTGTTGTCCAGGCTGGAGTGCAGTGGCATACTCACAGCCACTCCAGCGTCAACCTGTTGGACTCCAGCGATCCTTCTTTTTTTGTGTTTTTTTTTTTTGAGTTGGAGTCTCACTTCTTCGCCCAGGCTGGAGTGCAGTGGCATGCACACGCACAGCAACCCCAGCATCAACCTGCTAGGCTCAGGCGATCCTTCTACCTCAACCTTCCAAGTAGCCGGAACTACAGGCGTGTGCTACCATGCCCAGCTATTTTCTATTTTATTGTAGAGACAAGGTGTCGCCAAGTTGCCCGGGCTGGTCTCGAACCCATGGGCTCAGGCAATCCACTCGCCTCAGCCTCCCAAAATGCTGGGATTACAGCCCTACCTCAGCCTTCTAAGTAGCTGAAACTACAGGTGCACGCTACCGTGCCCGGCTAATTTTTTTTTTTTTTTTTTGTAGAGACAAGGTCTCGCCAAGTTGCCCAGGCTGGTCTTGAACCCAAGGGCTCAGGCAATCCACTCACCCTCGGCCTCCCAAAGTGGTGGGATGACAGGCTGAGCCACTGAGCCCTGCCTGTTATCAATAGGTCAGTAGCTAAACCATTCCTAAAAGATGGCTGATGCATGCATGAAAAATGTGTCTGGGAAATACGCATTCGCCTAGTTCCACGCTGTGTCTTCTAACATTACTGATTAAACGACCATTGTATAATAAGTATTTGTCTACAGAGCAAAGGTTTTTCTCATTTGTGGGAGGGTTGCAGCTGTGTGGGAGGTGTGGAGATGGGAGGTGTGGAGAATGTGGAGGATGACAGTGGACAGGTTGGAGAGAGAGAAACAGTGTACTGAGCTCCCCGGAAATTCCCCATGCCGAAGGAATTTTTTCCCAACTGTGTCTTTCCAAGGTTGTATCAGCACCAGAGGGGACAAAATAAGGAGATGTTATACACATAAAATCTAAAGATCAGAGACGTGATAACTAAGGTCAAGATGAAGGGAAGAAACAACACATAAAAATACAAATGATAAAAAAAAAGTGTTCGGATATCTTGGTGGGCAAAAATGAACACAGAAGAAGCTGGCATGTAATGTGCATTCCGGCATTAGGGCCTGCCGAAACAGATTTTATTTTATTTTTTTAAATTAATTAATTTATTGTTATTTTTTATTTTTTTGAGCTGGAGTCTCACTCCGTCGCCCAGACTGGAGTGCAGTGGCATGCTCCCGGCCACCGCAGCCTAAACCTGTTGGGCTCTGGTGATCCTTCTGCCTCAGCCTTCCAAGTAGCTGGAACCACAGGCGAGCACCACCACATCCAGCTAGTTTTATTTCTTTGTTTATTTCTTGTAAAGACGAGGTCTCGCCAAGTTGCCCGGGCAGGTCTGGAAATTCCAGACTCAGGCAATCCACTCGCCTCAGCCTCCCAAAGTGCTGGGATGACAGGCTGAGTCACCGAGCCTGGCCCGAAACAGAAATTGAGGCAAACCCATCTCCCTGTCCAACTCACTCCTTTCCAAGTGAACAACAGCACTGCTTTTTTGGTTCCACAGAGTGACTGAATCCCAAATCTGGAGCAGCTGCAGGCTCTGGTCCAAGGCACAGGCTGAGAGAGACAGCAGGAGGGCCAGGACAGGGTCATTACCACGGATCAAGTGCAGAATAAAGTGATGTGTGACAACCAGCACGGAAAGACATGCTCCGGCAGGGGTGTCCAACCTTTTGGCGTCCCTGGGCCACGTCGCGTAAAGAGGAATTGTCTTGGGCCACACATAAGTTATAGAATCTAGTTAGCGTGTGTGCATAAGAAGACTTCTTTTTTAAAAGTATTTTTCATTATGAAGTTTAGAAAAGTGGGAACAATATAAAACCACCAGTGGGAAATTTGCCCTTGTTTTTGTAAAACTATCAATGTCTGGTTTGATGGATGTGGTGGCAATTCTTTTTTTTTCTTTTTTTGGAAAGCCGGATTTATTAAGAGGACAGAAAGCTCCCACAGTGGGAGGGGACCCGAAGGGGTTGCCTAGATGTGGCGGCAATTCTTAGTGAGTCCTCAAGCTGCTTGTCCGAAATGTGTGTTTGAGTCGTGCTCTTCGTGCACTTTGTAACTGAAAATAGCAACTCACAAACGTATGTGCCGCCAAAAAGCGATGTCATGAATAAGGCGTGATTGCGAACTTCAAAAATGGAGCCCCGCATGGGGTCACGAAGAAAATGAACACTAAAAAACACATGATGGTTCAAAGATGCTGGCCGGGCGCGGTGGCTCAGCCTGTCATCCCAGCACTTTGGGAGGCCGAGGTAAGAGGATTGCCTGAGCCCCGGGGGTCGAGGCCAGGCTGGGCAACTTGGTGAGACCGCGTTTCTACGATAAATCCCAAAAACTAGCCGGGCGTGGTGGCGTGCCTCTGTCGTTCCAGCTCCTTGGAAGGCTGAGGCGGCGGGATCGCCGGAGCCCAGCGGGGCGAGGCTGCGGTGGCCGGGAGCGTGCCACTGCGCTCCAGCCTGGGCAACAGGAGCGAGACTCCAAGTCAAAAAAGCAAAAAAAACAAAAAAACTTTCGAACTCTCGGGCAGCGACTGCAAACTG
>NW_007248651.1:302323-315532 GCF_000164805.1 Carlito syrichta | reverse complement strand
AGAGGATTGCCTGAGCCCACGGGTCCGAGACCAGCCTGGGCAACTTGGTGAGACCTCGTCTCTACAATAAATCACAAAAACTAGCTGGTCATGGTGGCACGCATCTGTAGTTTCCGCTACTTGGAAGGCTGAGGCGGAAGGATCGCCCTCAGCCCAGTAGGTTGAGACTGCAGTGGCCATGAGTGTCCCACTGTACTCCAGCCTGGGCAACAAGAGTGAGACTCCAACTCAAAAAAAAAAAAAAAAAAGATGTGGTGCGTTCCCTTTACTAGCTGTCTTAGGCTACATGTATCACGTGGGCCATGGGTTGGACATATCTGTTCACCAAGGACAGAGAAAACCCGCAGGCTGCCATGGGAGAAGTGTACCATGGGTCCAAAGTAGGAAAGAGTGAATCATGAGTGGCCTGGGTTCACGTGGCTTGAGCGAACCCATACTGTTTATTTCCTTAAAGTGCTGCCGTAGGTCCCCACAGCAGAAAGCCAGCAAGGACTCCTCTTGAATTCATGTTTGAAAAATACCCTTGGACTGAAATTACAAAGCGAGGTAGTAGTGTTAACTTAGGAAGCTGAGTTCAGGGGCAGATCTGGGTTTTTCGGGTCCTGAAGCTAGGCGATATTGGGGGGAGGGTCCCTCTTTATGAAAAATAGTCCGAAAATAAGAGTTTGAAACCAGGCACAAGGGATTGGAAGGTACCCTTGCCTCGAGGGGCCCCGAAACTTAAGCTTTATTAAATTCAGGTAAATCTCTCTCTGCTGGGAGAAGTACAAGGCTTCCTTCAAATCCAACATGTGTTGCTTAGTCTCTTTGGAATCGTGGGCAAGGCCGCTTTCTTCTGTGAAGCTCAGTTTCTTCCCTATAAAATAAGAATAATGCCAGTCTTTCTGGGTTGTCAATAAAGACTACATGAGAGAAAGTATGGAAAAGTGCCTGGTACAGTGCCATGATGACTGTACGTGGTCCTGAGCTTTGGTAGGTATGATCGTTGGTGAAAGGTGAATATTAATTATTCGGGTCGTTATTGTTTACAGCTCTAGTTCCTGGAGGTTGAGGAAACTATATTTAACTCGTTTAAATGTTTCAACCATCCGCTGAGTGAGCGGAACGCTCCTAGACTTTGGTCTGTATTTGTCTATTCAGGAGATGGCATTGTACTATCTTCCAGAAACTTACAGTGGTCTAGTGGTACTAGGTCTAGACCGTAGTCATGGGCTATCAGAATCGGGAAAGGGGTAACTCTTGGGATGACTTCAGTTACTGAGAGAAGGAACTGTGGGCAGAGCAATCAGGAAGGGAGTGGTCTCTTCTCTGCCAGCCTGAGATCCGCGGTGGACAGCTCGGAGCTGAAGTGGAACTAAATCTTACCCTCTTGTTTTACGTATAAAAAAAACTGAGTGGGTGCAGGGGCTCATGCCTGTCATGCAGCACTCTGCAAGGCCGAGGCAGGAGGACTGCTTGAGTCCTGAAGTTTGAGACCAGCCTGGACAGCATAGTAAGACCTCATCTTTACAAAAAAAAAAAAAATTAAATTAGCAGGATGTAATGGCACACACCTGTCGTCCTAGTTGGGAGGCTGAGGCAGGAGGATTGTGAAAGTCCCAGAATTTAAGGCTACAGTGAGCTCTGATCATGCCACTGCACTCCAGCCTGGGCCATAGAGTGAGAGAGACCCTGACTCAACCACAAACAAATCCCGAGGCCTAGAAAGGTGAAATGGATTGCCCAGGGTTATGTGACTGCTAAGGGTCGTATCTAGGACAGGCACTCTGGAATTCTGCCTCCTAGGCTATACACAGTTTTCATCACACTGAAATCTCCTCTCATCTCTCTCTTTTTTTGTTGTGGTTGCTATTTAATTTTCATTTCTCTGCAATCCAACTAGACGTGGAAGGGAATAAGGAAAATATGGAACCCAAAGAATTGTAGAGAGAGCACAAAGATTATAGGGATACTGCGAGCAAATGGGATGGAGAGGATGCTCTCCTGCGCTACAGAAGGAATGAGCTGGTAGTTTCAGATAAAACAAGCCAAATTTCTTAGAGTTGTCCACAGTCAGCGAGGGCGATCTTCTTGCTGGTCTTGCCATTTTGGGACCCTAAGCCCCCCATGGCTTACACAACATTCATGCCCTCTTTCGCCTTGCCAGAAACCACACACTTGCCATCCAACCATGCAGTCTTAGGAGTGCAGATGAAACACTGGGAACCATTGGTGTTGGGTCCAGCATTTGCCATGGACAAGAAGCCAGGACCTGTATGCTTCAAGATGAAGTTCTCATCCTCCAATTTCTCCCCATAGACGGGCTTGCCGCCGGTGCCATTACGGCGAGTCAAGTCACCACCCTGGCCCATAAACCCTGGAATCATTCTGGGAAAGCAGAAACCCTTACCACCGAATCCTTTCTCTCCAGTGCTCAGAGCACGAAAGTTTTCTGCTGTCTTCGGAACTTCGTCTGCAAACAGCTCGAAGGAGGCGCGGCCCCAGGGCTCGCCGTCCACGGTGATGTCGAAGAACACGGTGGGGTTGACCATGACTGACGGGAAAAAGCTCAAGGCGGCGGCGTCTGCAAAGCTCCTCTCATCTCATTCTCCATTTATGCTCTCGCTTTCGTTCCCCGCTGACCACCTGGCAGGACTCTACGGGGCGCCGCCCGGTTCCTGTAGTCGGGCTGTGGGACCTTCTGTAGGGCTTCTGCCTCTTAGTCCACCGACATGTAGGGTTCTCTCTGCTGAATTTCCCAGCTGGGGAAGCCAAGGACCCAGTTGGCAGTGCTGAGCCTTGCTGAAGCCGACACACCCCAGCCAGTCAGCAGGAGGGCGGCAGGAAGGAACCCCGAGGAAGTGCTGGACACCACGGCTCGACGGGGCGGGTAAGAGCCTGGACGGCTTCCAGAGGAGAGCCATGAAAACAGTGGGTAGGCCGGGAAGTCAGAGCTTTTAGGCTAGATCAAAGGGTTTGGGGTTATTTATCTTGGAGAAGGGAAGGCCGAGGGTGGCTTTGAAAAAGTTTCCAATAGAAGACCAGCTGCAGGACATGCTCCCTGAGGATAGAAGAAGAAATTAGCTAACAGCAGCAATTAGACTACAGGAGTTTTCAAATTTAGCTGCCCGTGAGAGACATCCAGGGAGCTTTAAAAAGAATCTCAGCATTCAAGCTTCCCCTCAGAACAATTAAATTAGAACCTTTTCTTTAGGAACGGGAGCCAAACCGTCATCATTTCTTTAGCGTGTCCCAGGGTAGCCAAGATTGAGAACCATAGGGCTAGGGGTAAAGATAGCAGCTCATTAATTGCTGAGGATGATGTGGTTTGGGAAGGGGTCCTGTGTAGGATGTGTGATCTTCCTACTTGAAAGTTGTTAGGCCGGGTACGGTGGCTCACACCCATCATCCTGGCACCTTGGGAGCCCGAGGCAGGAGGATCGCTTGAGGCCGGGAGTTTGAGAGCAGCCTTGAACCACATAGCACGACCTCGTCTCTACAAAAATAGAAAAGTTAGCTGGGCATGGTGGTGCATGCCTGTCGTCCCAGCTACTCAGGAGGCTGAGGTGGAAGGATCTCCTGAGCACAGGAGGTGGAGGCTGCAGGGAGCCACGATTGTGCCATTTCCTGCACTCCAGCTTGGTGACAGAGTGAGACCTCAACTCAAAAAAATGTTCTTAGAAAGGAAGAAAACAGGTTAAGCGTATGATAGACTTTTGGCTTCTTGGAAGTATTTAGGATAGAGTCTCTTTTAGAGGCAGGTTTGGACGTGTAGCCTTCAGGTGCCGTTGCTCACGGCCCTGCTTGGGTAACAGGATCCACTTATGGTGCTTTAAAAATATATAGATGACAGGCACGGTGGCTCACGCCTGTCATCCCAGCACTTTGGGAGGCAGACGAGAGGATCGCCTGAGTCCACAGGTTCGAGATCAGCCTCGTCTCTACAGTAAATAAATTTTTAAAAATTAGCTGAGCGTGGTGGCACTCAGCTGAGGTTCCAGCTTTCCTTGGAAGGCTGAGGCAGAAGGATCACCTGAGCCCAGCAGGTCTAGGCTGCGGTGGCCATGAGTGTGCCCACTCCAGCCTGGGCAACAGAGTGAGGCTCCAACTCATAAAATAAAATAAAATAAATAAAATAAAAAATAAATATATGTGGACCTCACACCAGAGATACTGAGTCAAAAATCTCTTAAGTGGAGCCCAGACTGTCTATTTTTATGTAAATCATATGTAGTGTGCACAGATAGATAAACAGATCGACAGCTGTATATGAATCTACATAGCTTTGTTGCCAGGTGTGGTGATTCACACCTGTACGTCTAGCACCTTGGGAGGCCAAGGCAGGAGTGTCGTTTGAGGTCTGGAGATCAAGACCAGCCTGGACAACATCACGAGATTGCCAACTCTATAAAACATAAAATAAACAAAAAAATCCAGTCTTGGTGGCGTTTGGCTGTGGATTCAGCTACTTGGGAGGCTGAGGCAGAAGGATCTCGTGAGCCCAGCAGGTCGAGGCTGCGGTGGCCGTGAGCGTGCCACTGCCCTCCAGCCTGGGCGACAGAGTGAGACTCCGACTCAGAAGAAGAAAACAGTAAGTGTGGGATCTGGGTTGGGTCTTGGAGAACAGGTAAGATTTGAAAAGAGAGGGAAGGAAGGAGGGCATGCCAGGTGAGACAGGGACAAAGAGGACCTCGTGTGGACCTTGAGTAGAAGAATTTGAGGAGCCGGGAGGAATGGGCTGGAGAGCGGAGGGAAGCCGGGGGGTAGGGCGTTGGGAGTTGGCGTGGCCATCGGCCATAGTTCTTTTTCATGCTTTTGAGTTGGAGTCTCGGTCTTTGTCGCCCAGGCTGGAGGGCAGTGGCATGCTCACGGCCATGGCAGCCTGGACCTGCTGGGCTCCGGCGATCCTTGCGCCTCAGCCTTCCAAGTAGCTGGAACGACAGAGGCATGCCTCCACACCCTGCTAGTTTTTGTGATTTATCGCAGAGACGAGGTCTCGCCCAGTTGCCCGGGCTGCTCTTGAAACCCGGGCTCAGGCAATCCTCTCGCCTCAGCTTCCCAAAGTGCTGGGATGACAGGCTGAGCTGCCGCTCCAGGCCGAAAGTTCTCGAAAAGAACGCAATCTGCTGGAACAGCTGAGGTGTTAGCGTCAAAGAGGGGTTAGCCACACTTGCACCAGGTCAGCCTCTTATAATCCTTTCTTTCCTTGTTGATACAAGGCTGGCGGAAACAAGGTTTCTGCCAGATGCCCAGTGAAGCTGTGTGATTCCTGAATCAGAAAATTTAAAATTTTACCTTATTATATGATTTATTTATGTATGGGTCAGGGTCTCACTCTGTCACCCAGCCTGGAGCGCAGTGGCATGATCACAGCTCACCACAGCCTCAGCCTTCCAGGCTCGGGTGACCCTTTGGCCTCAGCCTCTGGGACAGCTGGGACGACAGGCACACGCCACCACACTCGGCTAATGTTTTAATTCTTTTGTAGAGACACAGTCTCGCTGTGTTGTCTAGGCTGGTCTCGAACTCCTGGACTCCAAGGATCCTCCTCCCTTGGCCTCTCAAAGTGCTGGGAATACAGGCATGAGCCACCACCACCCTCAGCCTAAGTTTTAATCTCGGGAAAGAACTGGGAGGAAAGTTGCCCAGTGATGTCAAACTGTACTAGCAGAAAAACATTTTTTTTTAGTGGGAAGTATGGGAGGAAAGCTGGGATTGGGCTTGGCTTGAAAAATAGAGACGATAGGGCTAAGGCTTCGAGCATACATCTAGGTTCCTTCCACTCACTAGCGCCACCAGTTCTGTCAGTTCACTTCTCTGAGTGTGTGTGGCTCTTATGGCTAAGAAAGAGAAAGAACGGCTGGACTTGGGCCTCATTGACACTCTCAGTGAGGTTTTGTGGTATTGCTAGGAGCTGACTGGACACGGCTGGGCCTGGTGTTCTCCTGCTGAACACAACCAATTCAACAGCAAACGCCAGGCAGGCCACCCTGCGATCAGGTCTGAGCAGAGACGACATGAACACGGTCCAAACCGCAAAGATGGCCGAACATCCCCAAGTGGCTGCTGCCTTACCAGTCACAACTTTTAGCTTCACTTCATTCTTCCTGCCTTCTAGATAAGATCCATTAAGAAACCCAACCATGGTCGGGCACGGTGGCTCACTCCTGTAATCCCAGCGGGCCAAGGTAGGAGGATTGCTTGAGCCCAGGAGGTCCAGACCTTGTCTCTACAAAAAATAAAAAATGTTAGCCGGGTGTGGTGGCACGCACCTGTTGTCCCAGCTACTTGGGAGACTGAGGTGAGGGGATTGCTTGAGCCTTGGAGGTCAAGGCTGCAGTGAGCAGTGATCATATACTGCACTCCAGCCTGGGCGACAGAGCGGGACCCTGAGTCAAAATAGTAATAATAATAATGACAAGATTTTTATTTTTTATTTTTTTAAGATTTTTAAAAAGAAAGAAACTCCGCCATAAAATTAGCCCTGCTTCCCAGACAGCATCCAGAACAGAGGCTTTGTTTCCTGAACCCTCCTCAAGACGGCCTAACACAAAGTCCTCCCAGAATAAATCCTTACGATCACCCTCTGACCGGGACACCCCACGGCTCCCCTGTGTGCACTCCCCCTTGTTTCAAGGAGTCATAAACCCAACTTGTTTAACTGTAGGTGTGTTCCTGGTGGTCTTTGGCTGGTGGGCGGTGATACGACCCAGTTCAAATGGGCCCTGTCTATTTTTTTTCCTCGCTTGGGGAAGCCGGGACAGATGAGAGCTGCGTCTTCACGTCCCTGTCCGGGTCCCCTCTCCTCCGGACTGAGCCAGGCGTCCGTCGGCGGCGAGAGCTGGCATTCAGGCCACCGAACTCCACCTCGGTCAGTTAAGCGACTGGTGCGTCCGTTTATTTTGCTCTCCGCAAAGAAGGCCCCACGGTGGCGTCTAAGAAAAGTTTAGGATGAAAGGCTGTCGGGTGATTGAAGCTGCTCTTTCCTTCCTTCTTTCTTTCTTTTTTTCTAATTGTTAATTTTGAAGACGTGGGGTACAATTCAGGGTCAGTTCATGGTGCAGGTGCTCTGGTTGATGAGGTGTGCCCCTCCCTCCCCTGGCAGTTTCCCTCAACTGCCAGTCCCATCCCCCCTCCCCTTGGCAGTTTCCCACTCCTGCCAATTCCTTTCTTACGGTATGATGATAATTGTTCAAGGTCCACTGATGAGAGAGACTGTATGGTACTCCGTTCTTTGTTTCTGTGGTAGATCGCCGAGGATTATAAATTCTAGATCCACCCAAGTGGCGGTGAAGTCCCGTGTTTGCTCTTTTCGAAGCTTGTCCCTCTGCCCTAAGCCCTCGCAGCGGTTCATGGTCAGCTGTGGGAGCCACACTGAGAAGTTTCTATTCACTCAGAACCCCTGCTCACCAGGTTCAGCAGCCAAGAGCTGCCTGCTGAGACTCGTTACATAAGAGCTGCAAACTCTCTCTGGACTCTGAGAATCAGACAAGAAATCAAGAAAACAGGGATCAGAAGAAACCGGATACAACTGGAAGTAGCTCCAATCATTTCCCTGGAATTCAGGAGAAAAGGTATGATGTTCCTCCCTTCACAGGGAGGGGGCAGAGTCACGGGAGAGGCCCGTAGACCCCCCTGGAATGGGAAAGAGACTCTTAATGAGGTTTGTAAGATGTTCTTCGGGTCTGACGGCATGTTCGGTGGAAACATTTTTCTTGTCATGTCCATGACTCACCTCTTTCCTCAGAAAGTTACAACCCCACGGGCCAGCAATAGCCCAAATAAACAGTTGCCAGAGATGTGGTTTTTAGCCTTTTTCTTGTCTCCCCTCCCCCTAGAGTTAAAGTGTACCTTGGTCATTGTAAAGAATGGACTTTAAGAATGCTACAGGCCTGAGTTCAAATCCTGACTCTACCATTTCCTAGCTCAGTGACCTTGAGCAAGTGATTTAATTCTCTCTGAGCCTATGTTTTCCTGTCTTTAAAGTGGTCACCACAGTAATTCCTTTTTTTTTTTTTTTTTGAGTTGGAGTCTCACTCCATCACCCGGGCTGGAGTGCAGTGGCACACTCACAGCCACCCGAACGTCGACCTGCTGGGCGCCAGCGCTCCTTCTGTCTCAGCCTTCCAGGTAGCTGGAACTACAGGCGTGTGCTACCACGCCCGGCTCCTTTGATTTATTGTAGAGACCAGGTCTCGCCAAGTTGCCCACGCTGGTCTCGAACCCGTGGGCTCAGGCAATCCACTCCCCTCGGCCTCCCAAAGTGCTAGGATGACAGGCGTGAGCCACTGTGCCCGGCCTCTTCTGAGGATGAGCCAGTGTGTGTCTTATACCACTGAGCACAGTGCCTGGTACATTGGAAATGCACAACAAATGTTAATAATGGTGATGATGGATGTTATTGATATTCTTTGGTGCACGTTTTGTTTCTTTAAGACCTTGGGCTTCGTGTGGTGGCTCACACCTGTAATCCCAGTGCTTTGAAAGGCTGAAACAGGAGGATCGCCTGAGGCCATGGGTTCGAGACCAGCCTGGGCAACATAGCAAGACCCTGTCTCTACCAAAAAAAACCCATAAAGATAAATTTATCCTGGTGCGGTGGCATGCATCTGTAGTCACAGCTATATGGAAGACTGAGGCAGGAGAATCCCTTGAGCCCAGCAAGTTGAGGCTGCAGTGAGCTATAATCGTACCATGGCACTCCAGCCCAGGTGACAGAGTGAGATCTTGTCTCAGAAATAAATAAATAAATAAAATCTTGGGTTTATAGAATTTAGGCTCATTATCCTACCTAGAATCAACCAAGAGAAAAGTCTTCCACGTTTTCAGTGACTGGTTTCTGCACAATATATCCCAGAGCTTTTCACAGGAGGGTCGAGTAGTTGGACGGCAATTGTCAGAGTGTAACTCAGAATCTTAAAAAACAAAAAGCTTGGCTGGGCTCGGTGGCTCAGCCTGTCATCCCAGCACTTTGGGAGGCCGAGGCGAGTGGATTGCCTGAGCCCGCGGGTTCGAGACCCGCCCGGGCAACCTGGTGAGACCTCGTCTCTACAACAAATTAGCTGGGCGTGGTAGCACGCGCCTGGAGTTCTGGCTCCTTGGAAGGCTGAGGTGGAAGGATCGCCGGAGCCCAGCAGGTCGACGCTGTGGTGGCTGGGAGCCTGTGTGCCACTCCAGCCTGGGTGACGGAGTGAGACTCCGACTCAAAAAAAGAAAAACAAACAGCTTTTAGTTTCAAGCCCATTCTGGACTTACAGAAAAGTTGCACAGATGGCACAGAGTCCCCATAAGTCCTTCAGCCAGCTTCCCCTCACATGAGCAGCTTTCATAACCACAGTGCAATGGACAGACGCAGGAAATTCACACCATAGAGCACTGTTAAGCCAAACTCAAGACCTCATTCCACTTCACCCCTTTTGGCATTCGTGTCCCTTTCTATTCCAGGATCCTCTAGGGTTCCCCCTAGGAGTCCTGTTTTGTGGCAAGCGGGTCTATGCAAACCCGCCCCTAAAGTCAGAGGAAGCTGAGAGGCCAAAGACAGAGACTGACAAATCCAACTTCTTTTTCTTTTTCTTTCTTTTCCCTTTTTAAAAAAAGTCAGAGTCTCAATTCCTCATCCAGGCCAGAGTGCTGTGGCAAGCGCGTGGCCACCACAACCTCGACCTACTGGACTCAGATGATCCTTCTGCCTCAGCCTTCGTAGCTGGAACCACAGGCGCGCACCACCACGCCCAGCTAACTTTTCTATTTATTGTAAAGATGAGGTCCCCTGCCAACCTGCCCAGGCTGCCCTTGAACCCCTAGGCTCAGGCAGTCCTCTCACCTCGGCCTCCCAAAGTGCTGGGATTACAGGCATGAACCACTGCACCCAGCCTCAGTTTGCATTTATGGAACTGAAAATTCACAGGTCTTAGATCTTGGTAAGAAAATCTAGGCCGGGCACAGTGGCTCACGCCTATAATCCCAGCACTTTGGGAGGCTGAGGTGAGAGGACTGCCTGACCCCACAGGTTCGAGACCAGCCTGGGCAACTTGGCCGGACCTCATCTCTACAATAAATCAAAAAAACCTAGCCAGGCGTGATGGCACATGCCTGTAGTTCCAGCTACTTGGAAGGCTGAGGCGGAAGGATCACCAGCCAGCAGGTTGAGGCTGCAATGGCTGTGAGTGTGCCACTGCCCTCCAGCCTGAGCGACAGAGTGAGACTCCAATTCAAAAAAAAAAAAAAAAGACCATCTAGACCATTTCTTTTCATTTTCAGAAAAGAGGAGTGATGGGCCCAGGTTGGCGAAGTTAGTTAACTCTGTGTCATCTCCAGGGCATCTAACTCAAAGCAAGTGTCCACAGGGATGGGTGCATTCAGGCAATCCTTCCGCCTCAGCCTTCCAAGTAGTTAGAACTACAGGCGCACGCCACCACACCAGGCTAATTTTTTGATTTCTAGTTGAGATGAGTTCTCACCAAGTTGCCCAGGCCGGTCTCGAAACCTGAGCTCGCCTCCGCCTCCCTAACTGCTAGGGTTTCCAGTTTCTTAAAAAGAAAATATTTAGCAGTTGCTCATGCCGATCATCCCAGCACTTTGGGAGGCCGAGGTGAGAGGATTGTCTGTGCTCACAGGTTCAAGACCAGCCCAGGCAACTTGGCGAGACCTCGCCTCCACAATAAATAAAAAACTATCCGGGCATGGTGGTGCATGCCCATAGTTCCAGCTACCTGGAAGGCTGAGGCAGAAAGATTGCCTGAGCCCAGCAGGTTGAGGCTGCAGTGGGCAACAGAGTGAGATCCCAACTGAAAAAAAAAAAAAAAGAAAGAAAGAAAGAAACATTTAATAAGGACTTGCAAGCAGATGCCATGTCTGTCTTGGGTGACAGTAAGACAAGAACATGTGTCCCTGTCATTATCTTCCAGACCCAGGGCTTACATACCATAGGGAAGGAGTGATTCAGAAGGGATATGTAAGGGGCCGGGCATGGTGGCGCACGCCTGTCATCCCAGCACTTTGGGAGGCTGAGGCAGGAGAATTGCTTAAGCTCCGGAGTTGGAGACCAACCTAGGCACAGGCGATCCTCTCACCTCTGCCTCCCAGAGTGCTGGGATGACAGGCGTGAGCCACCACGCCGGGCCCCACCCATTGCATTGAGTTGTTATTTTTCCTTAGTCTCCTGCAGCTTAAAACAGTTCCTCGGCCTTTCTTGTCTTTCGTGACTTTGACACTTTTGAAGAGTAGTGATCAGTTATTTTCTCAAATGCGCTTTGGGTTTGTCTCGTGTTTTCTGGTGACTGGTGTTTTGGGCTAGAATATCAAGGAAATGCTTTTGTGTCCTTCTAAGTGCATCGTATCACGTGGTTCGTGATAACGGATATTGATGTGTCTGATTACCATCTTATTGCTGGCGATACTGATTTGGGTCACTTGGTTAATTAAGGTAGTTTCTGCCTGGGTCCTCTGCTACAAAGTTGCTATCTTTCCCTTTGTGGGGAGAGGCTTGGGGACTACATCGATTATGTTCCTCCTCAGACTTTCTTTTTGGCGTCAGAGTCTCACTCTGTCGCCCAGGCCGGAGGGCAGGGGCACGCTCACGGCCACCGCAGCCTCGACCTGCTGGGCTCCGGCGATCCTTCCGCCTCAGCCTCCCAAGGTGCTGGAACGACAGGCACAGGCCACCACACCCGGCTAATTTTTCGATTGATTGTAGAAACGAGGTCTCGCCACGTTGCCCGGGCGGGTCTCGAATCCGCAGGCTCAGGCAATCCTCTCACCTCGGCCTCCCAAAGGGCCGGGATTGCATGCCCGAGCCACACGCTGCCCCCGGCCCAAGACAGCCTTTTTAACATGAGATTGCAGCCTCTCTCAAGGACCCTTTTGGGGGTTCTCTGGGCTCTTTACACAGCTAAATCCGATGGATGGGAGGATGAAAATGGATAGGAAAAGGGCAGCTGCAACATAAGAATTGTCACGTCCACGAAGCTTCCTGGGAAGCTCCTTGGGTATGATTGTGCCAGGCTTCCCTGCCCCGCCCGTGCCCTGGAGGTGGATGAGGGGTAGAAGGAATAGAAAGTACCTTAGAGGCTCTGCCATGCCTTCCCCCCCCCCCACTGTCATGCCTGGCACCGCATCTCTGTCACCTCATTCAGTCGGTTCCCCTCCCCCCACCCAAACTCATTCTGACATCTGGCCGGAGCCCAGGAGTCTCTCAGTCCCATCCCCTTCGAGAAGGTTCTGTTGCTCGCTGGGAACAACTCCTGCAGGATGCGGGAGAGCCACCGTTTCAGGGCTTGCTGTGTGTGAGGGCTCTTGCAGACACATCTCCAGAAGGCTCACCAGACTTGCAAGGTAAGGCGTCTTCTCCCCATCTGACAGATGAGGACAGAGGACAGACTCAGAAGTGGCATGCCTTGTTCAAGAACCCAAGGTAAAGCCGGGCACGGTGGCTCACGCCTATACTCACAATACTTTGGGAGGCTGAGTTGGGAAGATGGCTTGAGCCCAGGGGTTCAAGACCAGCCTAGGTAACATAGGGAGACCTCGTCTCTACAACAAATGAAAAAATCAGTCAGGCGTGGTGGTGCACACCTGCGGTCCCAGCTACTTGGAAGGCTGAAGCAGAAGGATCGGCTGAGCCCCGCGGGTTGAGGTGGCAGTGGCCACGAGTGTGCCACTCCAGGGCTCAGACCCTGGGCTTTCCAGTGTCAAAGCTTGAGTAGGTGACTAAGCTGGGACTCTGCCCTGTCCTCCACTCTAGGCTGAAACAGCCTCTGCTCCCACAGCTGCCTCTGAGAGCTGTTGCTGCTGAAAAACGCAGCTCCCGGAATCACCTCTGCCCCATGCTCGCCACCAGCTCCTTCCCTCATGGCGGGTTTAGGGCTGTTTTACACCCTGATGCTTCCTTTTCTCTATGGATTTAAAAATTACTTTAAAAATTCTAGCATAGGCCAGGTTGGGTGGCTCAGTCTGTAATCCTAGCACGTTGGGAGGCCGAGGAGTGTGGAATGCCTGAGCCCGCGAGTTTGAGACCAGCCCGGGCAACTTGGTGAGACCGCATCTCTACAATTAAAAAACAAAAATTAGCCGGTCATGGTAGCCCATAACTGTAGTTTTAGCTTCTTTGGAAGGCTGGGGCAGAAGGATTGCCGGAGCCCAGCAGGTCGACGCTGGGGTGGCCGTGAGCTTGCCACTCCACTCTATCCTGGGCGACAGAGTGAGACTCTGACTCAAAAAAAAAAAAAAAAA
>NW_007248651.1:298788-302115 GCF_000164805.1 Carlito syrichta | reverse complement strand
GCGGCCACTGCACTCCAGTCTGGGCGACACAGTGAGACTCCAACTCAAAAAAAAAAAGATATTCTCCCACTTAGCCTCCCAAAGTGCTGGAATTACAGGTGTGAGCCGTGGTGCCCAGCCTCATCTTATTTAAAAATCGATACAATATTGAAGCTTACAGAGTGAAAGTGAAAAAAAATCTCCCTTATTGCCATCTTGTGGGCCCAACCTTACTTTGTAACTATAACTAATAAGTGTTTAGTGAATATTTTTAAAGACTTTCTCTAGTCTTTAAGTGTGTGTATATGCATTTAGGAAGTTTTTTTGACTTCTCAGACTTCTGTAATCTATGTATCTTTGTTCTAAATCACTGTCCACTCCGATTTCAAGCTGTGAAAGAGTCAGACAAATGTACTTTAAAAAAATTTTTGTATTTTTGGGGTTTTTTTCTGAGCTGGAGTCTCACTCCGTCACCTAGACTGGAGTGCAGTGGCCTGCTGGGCTCAGGTGATCCTTCTGTCTCAGTCTTCCAAGTGACTGGAACTATAGGCACATGTCACCAAGCCCAGCTAATTTTTTGATTTATTGTAGAGATGAGGTGTCGCCAAGTTGCCTGGGCTGGTCTCAAACTCCTGGGCTCAGGTAATCCTCTCACCTCGGTCTCCCAAAGTGCTGGGATTATAGGTACGAGCCACTGTGCCTGGCCTGACAAATGTACTTTTAAATTAATTTACGCAGCACCTGACCAAGGAAGCACTTATTCTTTTTTTTCTTTTTTTTTTTTTTTTGAGTCAGGGCTTCACTTTGTCATCCAGGCTGTTGTGTGTAGTAGCACATTCATGGCTCACCACAGCCTCGACCTCCTGGGCTCAGGCGATCCTCCTACCTCAGCCTCCTGAGTAGCTGGGACTACAGGAGCACGCCACCATACCCAGTTAAATTTTTTTAATGTTTTTGTAGAGACGAAGCCTTGCTGTGTTGCCCAGGCTGGTCTTGAACTTCTGGGCTCAAGCAACCCTCCCGCCTTAGCTTCCCAGAATGCTGGGATTACAGGTATGAGCCAGTGCATCCACCCCAGAAGCATCTGTTCTTGATGGATTTGCAGGGATACTTGCGTTGGAGAAATAGGTGGAATGCAGGATCCCTGTGGAGACACCCTGAGGTCACCCAGAGGGAAGAACACGTGAGCTGCAGGGCAGGGTTTGCTTCCCATAAGCTCACCAGCTCCGGACTTGACCTGCCGGGTGGACACACACTCCCCAGGCTGCGAAGGCTCTCGTGTGGGCCGGCTGGTGGCTGAGGGGAGGAGAAAAGAGGGGAGTGGGAGGCTCGAGGGTGGAATGTGGGCTGGGCCAAGTTTAGAATTACAAGGGCCTCAGAGGGCTCCTGGAGCCACACTTTAAATAGCCAGCACCTTCCCCTTCCCCCTCAGACAATTCTTCTGCCCCGCTGGACTTCTGGCAGCAGCTTCACTAAGGTTCGGAATGTTTTCTTCTCTCTCTCTCTCTTTTTTTTTCCCTCCGGTTTCTGGATCTCAGCCTGCAGCTTGGCGGGATCCATAGGGCTTACCTCGCAAGGACGTTGGGGTCCTCTCCTAGAGAGTCTGCCTCTGACATTTATGTGTGCCTGGGCAAGGGCTGTGCGCGAATGTCTTGGCTTGCTGAACTTGGGTGGCTGTTGTGAATTGTGACCATGTGAATTGGAGAAAGGGAATCCTGGCTTGAGAGGAAAGACCTCTGGGTTCAACTCCAAGAAAGCAACGGCTTTCTTCTCTGTGAAGTGAGAGCCTGATCGACTCGGACAGGATTGAAAGAAAATTTAAAATGGAGTGCCTGGTTATTCTGCCAAGTGCAGATGTATATATCCCCTCGTTTAATCCTTGTGGCTAAGCATTGTCTGTCATCCCCACTTTTACAGATGAGCAGACTAAGGCTCAGTCATTCATTAACTTCTCTGCAGTCAGGCAGTGGCTCGAGAAAAAGAAACGAAGGTTAGAGCCCGGGCTTGTCTTGAGTCCACAGCTCACGTCCTTTGAACCGCACACACGCTGCTTCTGAGAGGCAACTACCGCGGGGCCAAGGGACTCAGGACGGGCTCCTGTTTCTCCTAGGGCCTGAGAGGTGGCTTTCTGTCATTGGGACAGGATCGTCAGACGGCAGGGGAGGGGAGGCCTGGGACCAGACCGATACCCTTCTCCAAAGGGCTGAGGCACACTCTGGATCGGCCGCGGGAGTGTCTCCGTCGCAGCCCACCATCTCGGGAGCCCATCCCCTAGTTTGTCAAATAAACCCAGGTGCCTACTGCTCCCTGACTTTCTGGATCAGAGCCAAAGGAGCCTCCGTGGCCTCTGGCTACCGCTGAGAAAGTTCTGTGAATGTGAACTTTGCTTGAAGCTTAGGGGAAAAGTCCACCCATCCCCTTCTCCAGAAACAGAGCCCCTGGACAAAATCGGGGAGAGCCGCCCGAAGATGCGTCTGCTCGACAAGCTGATAAGCCCGGGCAGCCAGTGTCACTGAAGGACTTGGCGAAAGAGCAGGGACAGGGTGGACTCAAGTCCTGGCTGTGCAGTTGACTCGCTGCAGGACAGCAGCGGTCATAGGATCGAGCCTCTCTGGGCTGCAGCGTCCTTATTTACAAAGTGGAGATAATAGTGCTTACATCGCAGGCGTGGAGAGAGCCAGGTTTATTGTAGTTGCCAACATGAGCCACCTCCAGTCTCGTCCTCCGTCTCCATTGCGAGTGGGCCATTTCTGACAGTGAAGGGTTTAAAACTGAGCTCTTTGTGCGTGGTGTGTTGTCTACTGGAAGAGAGTCCGCTGGTCATCACCAAAAAAGATAAAGAACCCATCGTTTGGCGTTCTCTGATGTTGATCTCAGACAGACCTAGAGGAAGTACCTAGACAGATCACCTCATCTTATTCTCTCAACCTCTCTCATTCCTTTGACAGGATGTGTAAGAACCTGGCTTTTATTGCTGGGTGTGGTGGCTCACACCTGTCATCCCAGCACTTTGGGAGGCCGAGGCGAGAGGATTGCCTGAGTCAGGGATTTAAGAACAGCCTGGGCAATTTCGCGAGACCTTGTCTCTACGGTACATCAAAAAATTAGCCGGGCGTGGTGGCTTGACAGATTTTTTCTTTTTTGAGTTGGGTCTCATTCTGTCACCCAGGCTGGAGGGCAGTGGCATTCTCATAGCCACCGCAGCCTTGACCTGCTGGACTCAGGCTGTCCTTCCGCCTCAGCCTTCCAAGTAACTGGAACCACAGGCGTGTGCCACCACACCTGGCTGATTTTTTGATTTATTGTAGAGACAAGGTCTTGCCATGTTGCTCAGGCTGGTCTCGAACC
>NW_007248651.1:292834-298768 GCF_000164805.1 Carlito syrichta | reverse complement strand
TCGAACCCCTGAGCTCAGGCAATCCTCTCGCCTCGGCCTCCCAAAGTGCTGGGATTATAGACATGAACCACCGTGCCCGGCCAAGCATGGTCTTATTGTACGTACTGTTTTCACGTTATATTGTGAACATCCTTTTGTTTCCATATAGTTTTTTCTGTAACACAGTTTTGAATAATTATATAGTAGTTCACTATATGCATGTGTCATAATTTATCAACCTAGCCACCATTTTTGAACATTTTATATATTTTCTATTTTTTTGGTATTACAAAACATAAACATCCTTAATGCCAAATATTTTACCCACAGTCACAATTATTTCCTCGGGGTAAATTCCTGCAAGGGAGATTGTTGGCTTGGAGGATATGTAAAATCCCACCCTCCCAAGGGTCCTGGCATACAGAGTCAAGGAGAAGCGTGGCTAGTGAGACAAGGCTGCTTGCAAGGTGGCAGGGGGAACTTAGACGGCGCAGGGGTGAGGACATTCTTCCAGGCCCACAGGGCCAGCTCAGGAGAACCGGCAGAGTGGAAGCAAAGTCCATTCTTCAGTACCAGGGCTTTCTTCCTGAAACAGGACAGGAATATACTAGGGGGACCTCCAAAATCCCGGAATTTATTTATAAAAAACTGTGCGTTTATTCTTGCACGTTTAAACTGTAGTCACCTTCAAAGTACTCTCCCTTTGATGCAATGCACCTGTCGAGACGCTGTTTCCGCTGCTCAGAACCGTTTTTGAACTTGTCCATCTGGATGCCTTTCAGCGCTTCTGCTGTTGCTTGTTTCACCTTTTTCGAATCGGCAAGACTTGCCCCTTGGATGGATATTTTTCCATCCAGGGAAACAAGCCAAAAAAATGTTACTTGGGGTTAGATCGTGCAAATAGGGAGGGTTGGGCACGAGGGTTATGACACTTTTTGGTCAAAACTGCTGAACACTCAGCATGAAGTAGGCAAGTGTGTTGTCATGGGTGGAAGCACCAGTCACCTGCTGGCCACAACTCAGGACGTTTCTTCTCCAGCCCAGCCGCCTCTCACAATGCTAGCTGGTACACGGATGTGGATGGGTTCCTGGAACACTTACCTAGCGGGAGAAGCCTGGACCACGAGGGGTCCGCCCTCCAAAAGACAATTTCGGGTTTTCTTGGGATCCCCCCTCATCTATTCTCGGTAGCCGGTACTGAGCCTTTAGCTATGGGAGACGGTAAGGAGGACCTGGGTCTACAGAGAAGGGAGTCGAAATTCAGTGTGTTTATTCTGGTGTGAATTTGCAGGTAAAGGAAGAGGAGGGCTTTCCTTGTGGGATTCCGAAGAGTAACAGAGCACCCCACTTGTTTTCCAGGTGGGATGGATAACAGGGTCTCAGGCACAACCAGTAATGGAGAGACAAAACCGGTGTGTCCAGTCATGGAAAAGACGGAAGAAGATGGCACCCTCGAGCGGGGGCACTGGAAGAACAAGACGGAGTTTGTGCTGTCAGTGGCCGGGGAGATCATTGGCTTAGGCAACGTCTGGAGGTTCCCCTATCTCTGCTACAAAAATGGGGGAGGTGAGAGCCACCGCGCCACCCCACCCACTCCTGGAAGGAGGATGCGTCTGTCTCCCGCTCCTCCTGTCCTGCTGGGGAGTCCCGGAGATTCCTAGAGTGTTAGAGTTAGAAGGATCCTCGAGGTCATTCAGGATGCTCTGTAGGAGACCGAGGCCTAGGAAGGTGACGTGCAGTCTGGGGCTCTTTCTAGGATAGCCTGGCATCATGGGACTAGGGCGACAGGCTTGGAACCAGCCGGCTCTGAGTCTGGGTTCTGGATCTGCTGCATTTTCTCTGCGCGATCTTGGGCAAATCACTCGGGCTCTCAGAGCCTCGACTGCCGTTCCTGTAAACCGAGATCATAATGGCTGCCTTTCGAGGCTGTTGCCAGGATTAGCGAGACTGTATGCAAAGCACTTAATAAATGGTGGCTGTGCTGATGATGAAATCCATGCCAGACTGTTCTGTGGTCTTCAGATTCCTCCGCTTTGGCCTTGTGTCTTTCTCTGCCCGGCTGGCGCCCTGACATGCGCTAAGCCAGCCGTCACCCAGCACCCGCCAGACACCATAACCCTCGACACGCATGGCTCTTCTTTGACAAGTTTCCCGGGTGCAGACGCGTGCGAGTGTTGGCTGGCTGGGGAAGCATTACCTGCGGCTCTTCCCTGGGTCTTCACTGGGTCACGATCGGCTTTAATCCCCTCCCTTCTAGCCCCCTGGGGAGGATTCTGCTATCCCCACAGCAAAGGCGGTCATTGCTTTGCAACCATTAGCCCTTATGGGAGGCTTTCTACGTCTCTGTAGGAAGCCCCGGAGGGATTTCCCCAGTACTGGAGGGTTCCGGCTGGTCCGTGGGCCGGGTGATGGAAAAGCGGGTGGGGTTGGAACTCCTGGGTCTGGTCCTGTAGCCTGAGCTGAAGGCAGGTGGCCTACAGAGGTAGGACGTCAGGGAAGATGCTGAGAGGAGTTCTTTCCTGGGCCGCAGGGATCGGAGGTCCTCTAATGTGACACCCACCCTGTCACCGGTGAGCGGCCGCCTCCGGACCCATCCCGCTTGGGTCTTGGGTCTTGGGTCTTGAGTGGTTTTGGAGAGAGAAAGGATACAACACAGGGTGGGGGCAGGGCTGGAGAACAGTGCCGGAGAAGAGTCCTGGGCCCGGAGACCCTTGCTCCCAGGTCCGTGGCAACTGGGGCCCAGCCCTGGGGCTGGAAGGTGACTTGTACTTTTCCGGCGGGCTGGGAATGGGCTCACGTGTTCTTTCTCGCTAGGAATGTCTGGCCAATGGCCTGAAATCGCTGGGCTTTGCTCATTCTGCATGGCAAGGGAAGAGGGAGGCCTTCCCGCCTCGCCCAGTCCCCGGACACTCCACATGCTGGATTAGGAATTGGGGTCTGAGCACCCCCCTCCCTTGAGGGCATCAGGCAGAGCCGTGAGGTTGGCCCGAGGCCCAAGCAGGAGTCTGGGGGGGCTAAGCTGGGCACTGGGCCTCTGGATCTGGAACCCGGGAACCAGCTTAGCCCCTCACGTGGCGGAGAGATTAGGAGGTGAGCGGCTTTCCCCAAGCCTCTCTGGAATTGGGTCAAGGTTGGCCTGGGAATTAGCAGGAGGGTACGGAGAGGTGGGAGACTGATCTCCAGGTCGAAGGCGGCCCCCAGGGCTGACGGGCTGACAGAGGAAAGGGCATGGGAAGCAGCGACAGGAGGCAGGGGGCACGGGGCTCCATTTGTCGGGCGGTGCTCGGCTCCGAGCGCTGCCCCAGGGCTCTGCGGCGAGTGTGTGCGGGCCTGTCTGGTGCACAAATGCCACCCAGGGAGAAGAGGGCACATGGCTCTTGGCTTTTTACTTGTACGCAAGGGTGCTCGTGTGGGGATGTGGAGGCCATGGGCAGCTGTGGCTTCTTCCTCCCTGGGTGGAGCCTGCCTTCCAGCGCGCTGGTTCCAGTGGACAGGAGAGGGCTTTTTAGGGGTCTTGCGGTTCAGTCGTGTTCTCTTTGTTTTTACTTCCTTCTTTATTTTTTTGTCGAGATGGGGTCTTGCGATGTTGCCCAGCTGGTCTCAAACGCCCGCCCTCAAGTAATGCTTCCGCCTCGGTCTCCCAAAGTGCCGGGATGACAGGGGCGAGCCACTGCGCCCGGTGAGGTGCTCCTTGTTTAACCCTTACACCACCACCCACGATTTCGTCCCTTGGTCAAACACAGGGCTCCCCTCCCTTCCCGAGAGACGACGGCAGCTGGAATGGGGGTGTTCTGAGGGAGTTGGAGGCCGATGCCCAGGCGTGCTCTGAAGGGCCCGGGTCACCCAGGGGGACTGGCTGCAGGGATGAAAAGGCTCCTTTGCCGAGGTAAGGGGACTGATCCCGGATGGTGCGGTCCTTAGAGGAACCTAGACCCACCTGGTTTCCTGCTTGGTGGCATCCTCAGCAGTTCGCCCTCTCTGCCAACACTCGACTCGCGTTGCTCCTCCCGAGAGTAGGTCACACTGCACCTTGTCACCTTCCTGTCTCTTTGCCAAAGAAGACACCAACGCCTCTTTCTGAAGCACGGAGAGAAGGTGGGGAGGATGGAGACCCTTGAGCTTGACCCCTTTCCTCCTGGTTTAGTGATTCTCCTTAAATCCCTGGTTCTCCAACTGGGGCTCGGGCTCCAGGGTATGATAAAAATGTCCCAAGCAAGCTCTGGAGAGGGATGCCAGCACACTCTGGTGCTGGACCCTAGTGGCGGGCTTCTGGGCCCGAGCTCTAAACTGGCAGCTTCGGCCGGGCTCGGTGGCTCAGCCTGTCATCCCAGCACTTTGGGAGGCTGAGGTGAGTGGATGGCCTGAGCCCGCGGGTTCGAGACCCGCCCGGGCAACTTGGCGAGACCTCATCTCTACAATAAATCAAAAATTAGCCGGGCGTGGCAGGGTGCGCCTGTAGTTCCGGCTACTCGGAAGGCTGAGGCGGAAGGATCGCCGGAGCCCAGCAGGTCGAGGCTGCGGTGGTCGGGAGCGGCCACTGCACTCCGGTCTGGGCGACAGAGTGAGACTCCAACTCAAAAAAAAAGGAAAAAAAAAAAGTCCCAAGCAAGCTCTGGAGAGGGATGCCAGCACACTCTGGTGATGGACCCTATCCGCGGGCTTCTGGGCCCTCGCTCTAAACTGGCAGCTTCAAACGACCACTTTAGGGCTTGGGGTGGGCAGAGGCGGGGGACATTATTAGTCGTTGTCTGTGTTCAGTGGGAAGCTCAGGGATGAAGAAGTCCCCAAAGCATCATTTTAGTTCCAAACTAGAAATAAAAGATTTCTTCTCTGGTTTCTTCCAGCTTTGGCATTTGGTGGTTCTAATCTGAAATGAGTTCCAGAGGCAAGAATAAGCTAGATCAGAGGTAAACAGTTGAAAACCCAGGAAGCTGAGAATGTGGTATGAAGAAACCCATCTAAAATTGGAAGCAGGCCGGGCACGGTGGCTCACACCTGTAGTCCCAGCACTTTGGGAGGCCAAGGTGGAAGGATGACTTGAGGTCAGGGGATGGAGACCACACCGGGCCAGCATAGCAAGACCTCGTCGCCTCAAAAAATCAAAAGGTTAGCTGGGCATGTTGGTGGGAACCTGCGGTCCCAGCTACTCGGGAGGCTGAGGTGAAAGGATCGCCAGAGCCCAGGAGGTCAAGCTGTGGGGAGCCATGATGGTGCCACTGCACTCCAGCCCGGGTGACAGAGTGAGACCTAGACTCAAAAATAAATAAATAAAATGGAATGAAATAAAACGAGACGCACCAGGGAGGCTGTTTAGGGAGGTGGGTGGAAGGGACAACCACCTCTGTCCTCTCCTAGCTAAACACTCTCCCTGCTGTCCAGGGCCTGTGCCTGATCCATGTCTGAGCACGTGACCTTAGGTGCCCAGTCTCGGTCAGTTTCTCAGCACGCAGCCAACCAGTCCCTGAGACCGACTGTGCCCTTCAACGGCAAATATTGAGAGCACCTGGCCTGTGCCAGGATTGTTCTAGGTGGCCGGGATACATCTGTAAACATAACAGACCAATTCCCTGTCCCTGGGGGGCTGACTTTCTGGAGCAGAGAGACAGAAGACAAACAGCGGACATCGTAAATAAGTAAATCGCACAGCGCATCATAATTCGCAAGCATTGTGGGAAAAAGAACACAGAGAGCTGGGAAAGGGCTTTGGGAATGTGGGCATAGGTGGTGGCAGGTTTTGTTGTTTTTTTAACTTTCTGTAGAGACGAGGTCTTGCTATGCTGTCCAGGCTAGTCTCGAACTCTTGGGCTCAAGCAATCCTCTCGCCTCAGCCTCCTGGAATGCTCGGATTACAGGTGTGAGCCACCATGCCCCGCCAGTGGTTACAATTTTTTTTTCTGAGTTGAAGTCTCACTCTGTCACCCAGGCTGGAGTGCAGTGGCACACTCACAGCCACCC
>NW_007248651.1:288532-292686 GCF_000164805.1 Carlito syrichta | reverse complement strand
GCTCTCCCGGCCACCGCAGCCTCGACCCGCTGGGCTCCGGCGATCCTTCCGCCTCGGCCTTCCGAGGAGCCGGAATCACAGGCACGCGCTACCATGCCTGGCTGATTTTTTGATTGATTGTAGAGAGGAGGTCTCGCCGCCCAGGCGGGTCTCGAACCCGCGGGCTCAGGCCGTCCACGCACCTCAGCCTCCCAAAGGCGCGGGATGACGGGCTGAGCCCCCGAGCCCAGTGGTTGCGGCTTTTGAGGGGTGGTGGTTGAGGACATTTGAGAGATGACTAGGTAGGTCTGTGGCTGTTGGAGGGTGGGGTGCACGTGCTCTGGGCAGAGGAACTGGGCGTAAACAAAACGCGAGGCTCACTGGCTTGTGTGAGGTGGCTCCCCGAGGCCCTGAGCACAGAGCTGGGTGAGTGGGTGAGTGGCCAGGGAAGCATATGGACTGGTGGGCAGAGCACCGGGCAGGTCAGCTAGAGCCTGGCTGGCCGTCATCTGACTCCAGCTTTTGCTCCAGTGACATTCGGAGTTGGGGCAGGGTTTTAAGCAGGGGTGGGGTGATCTTACATTTTCTTTATTATTGTTTTTGAGTTGGAGTCTCACTGTCGCCCAGGCTGGAGTGCAGTGACAAACTCACAGTCACCGCAGCCTCAACCTGCTGGGCTCAGGCGAGATCCTTCCCAGTAGCTGAAGCTACAGGCGTGCGCCACCACGCCCGGCTTATTTTTTGATTTATTGTAGAGATGAGGTCCCACCAAATTGTCCAGACTGGTCTTGAAGCCCTGGGCTCAGGCAGTCCTCTCGCCTCAGCCTCTCAAAGTGCTGGGATTACAGGCTTGAGCCACCGTGCCCGGCTTGTGATCTTACATTTTAAAAGAGTCTCTGGCTGCTGTGTTGAGAACTGATTCTAGGGAAGAAAGGCAGAAGCAAACCAGTTACAAGGATCAAAGTCTTGGAGCCGTCATTGATTCCCTTCTTTTTTCTCATAACTGTTTTTGTTGCTGTTGTTTTGAGCTGGGTCTCACTCTGTCACCCAGGCTTGGGTGCAGGGATGATCATGGCTCATCACAGCCTCAACCTCCTGGACTCAAGGGATCCTCCTACCTCAGCCTCCCGAGTAGCTGGGACTACAGGTGTATACCACCACATCCCAGCAATTTAAAAAACTTTTTTGTAGAGACGGGGCCACACTGTGTTTCCCAGGCTGATCTTGAACGCGTGGTCTCAAGCGATCCTCCCCCCTCTGCCTCCCAAAGTGTTGGAATTACGGGCATGATCCACTGCGCCTGGCCTCATAACTGTTGACTCTACCCAAACATGCAGGTGCTGGGTGCTGCAAAACCCAGGCTTTTAGACTAGGGACCTCTCCAGCTCCCTGGACCCTGGTTGCTGGCGGACTGAGTTGTTCAGCACCCAGAATACCTGGCAGGATCGGGTCTCTTCTTATCACCTGTGTGGCTGTCATCCTGTCTAGGCAATCCAAGATGTTTAACCTGAGTGACCGGAAGGAAGGCGTTGCTTTTCACTGAGACGTGGAAGGCTGTGAGAGGAGCAGATTTTTTTTTTTTTTTTGAATCGGAGTCTCACTCGGTCGCCCAGACTGGAGTGCAGTGGCCGCTCCCGGCCACCGCAACCTCAACCTGCTGGGCTCTGGCGATGCTTCTGCCTCAGCCTTCCAAATCGCTGGAACTACAGGCACACACTACCGTGCCCAGCTATTTTTGATTTATTGTAGAGATGAGGTCTCGCCAAGTTGTCCAGGCGGGTTTTGAACCCGCAGGCTCAGGCAATCCACCCACCTCGGCCTCCCAAGGTGTGGGATTACAGGCTGAGCCACCC
Source organism: Carlito syrichta (assembly GCF_000164805.1). Taxonomy (NCBI): domain Eukaryota; kingdom Metazoa; phylum Chordata; class Mammalia; order Primates; family Tarsiidae; genus Carlito; species Carlito syrichta. The sequence goes on along the minus strand of NW_007248651.1, from coordinate 290,854 downwards.
AACCGGCTAGAGAGGAGCAGATTTTGAAAGGAAAACAAGGGCTGAGTTTTGGGAATGTCGAGTTGGGATATCTATTAGCGATACAAGTGGAAACGTCAACTATGCAGAAGAATACATGAGTTTGAAGTCTATGAGAGAGATCTGGCCGCAGATAGAAACCTGGGCATTTTGATAGCATGAGCAAAGAGAGCAATGGCCTTAAAGGGACTGGAAAAGGAGGAGCCAGCAAAGGAGACAGAGAAGGAGGAATCAGTGAACTAGGGTAAAAACCAAGAGAATGGGCCAGGCATGGTGGCTCACGCCTGTAATCCTACCACTTTGGGAGGTCAAAGCAGGAGGAATGCTTGAGTCCAGAAGTTTGAGACCAGCCTGGGCAACATAGCTAGACCTTGTCTCTACCAAAAAAAAAAAATTAGCTGAGTGTGGTGGCATGCATCTGTAGTCCCAGCTACTCGGAAGGCTGAGGCAAAAGGTTCGCCTGAGCCCAGGTTTGAGGCCATGGTAAGCCATGATTATGCCACCACACTCCAGCCTGGGCAACGGAGTGAGACCCTGACTCAAAACAACAAAAACAAAACAAATAAAACAAACAAAACCCCAGGAGAATTAAGTATTTTGGAAAGCCAAGTAAAGTAATTATATCAGGGAAGAGGGAGAGGTTAATTCCATCAAATGCTACATACAGATAAGTGAAGAAAAATGCAGACTGCCAACTGATCGCTGGTTTTAATACCGTGGAGGTGACCTTGATTGATTGGTGACCTTGAAAAGCGCTGTGGCCGGGGAGTGCTGAGGGCAAAGACTGACAGGAATGAGTTTAGGGCGGTGGAGGAAATGGGGAGGAAAGAACCAGAAACAGTAAATCACCTTCCGCAAGGGTGAAGCCCAGCCCTTCCTTGCATGGTTTTCCTCCCGGGTGGAAGCCAGCCCCTGTGAATGCCAGCGAGTTGTCCTGTGTGCCTAGTGTGTGTACAGTCTCAGGGAAGGACCCCTACGCTGGCAGAGTGGCCAAGGAAGCCGCCCGGTTGAACTGGTCCTCCACCCTCTGCTCCTTGGAAGGAAGAACAGAGATGATCTCCCAACCGCGGCTGCCCAGCTGAAGCCCCGGCCATGTGGGGAGGAGACGCTGGGTGGCCCGAGAGTCGCCAAGTGGGGGGGAAGCTGCCAGAGAGGGTCTGAGCAATGGGACCCTCTCGGCCAGGAGGGGGTTTGAAGGACTGTCTACTGACCGCAACCCAGACCAAAATCTGCCGACACGTCCACTTCACTTCTAAGTCCGGGTTGCTGAAAACCACAAGCAGAGGTTACTCATGCCAAGAACCTTTGTTTTGTTTGTTTATTTTTATTATTTTTGAGATGGGGTCTCACTCCGTCTCACTCCATGGCATAGTCATGGCTCACTGCAGCCTCTACCTTCTGGGCACAGGCGATCCTTCGGCCGCAGTCTCCTGAGTAGCTGGAACTACAGGCACACGCCATCAGGCCTGGCTAATTTTTCTGATTTTTTTGTAGCGACGAGGGCTTGCTATGTTGCCTAGATTGGTCTTGGACTCCTGGGCTGGAGTGATCCTCCCGCCTCGACCTCTCAAAGTGCCGGGATTATAGGCGTGAGCCACCGTGTCTGGCCTCACTTCTCTTAATAGAAAAGTGATGGTTATTTTAGTAGTACATGACAATTTGTTACCATTTTTAGTTCATTACTCAATGTCCACTATTGGTCAGGCTAATGTTTTTGTTTTTGCTTTTGAGTTGGAGTCTCACTCCTTTGCCCAGGCTGGAGTGCAGTGGCACACACGCTCACGGCCACCCCAGCGTCGACCTGCTGGATTCAGGTGATCCTTCCACTTTAGCCTTCCAAGTAGCCGGAACTGCAGGCGCGCATTACCACACCTGGCTAATATTTTTTTTTTAATTTATTGTAGAGACAGTTCTTCCCAAATTGCCCAGGCTGGTCTCGAACCCATGGGCTCATGCAATCCACTCTTCTTGGCCTCCCAAAGTGCTGGGCTGACAGGCTGAGCCACGGAGCCTGATCATAGGCTAATGTCAATTACAGTATAACTCTTCACGATGCTCACTTTTTCCTTGGTCAGCTTATAACTTAATAAATTCACCCGGGCATTCCAGGTGACACCACAGAGTGTGCTCCTTTTGAGAAGGGTGGCCAGGAGAGTGAATTCCTTTCTAGGAAGGGGCTGTGGTCGCTCCCATCTCATGGAGGAAAATGCCAGCACATTTTAGAATTTTTTTTTTTTCTTTTTTGAGTTGGAGTCTCACTCTGTCACCCAGACTGGAGTGCAGTGGCCGCTCCCAGCCACCGCA
>NW_007248651.1:287345-288020 GCF_000164805.1 Carlito syrichta | reverse complement strand
CGCTACCATGCACGGCTAATTTTTTGATTTATTGTAGAGATGAGGTCTCGCTGCCCAGGCGGGTCTCGAACCCGCGGGCTCAGGCCATCCACTCACCTCGGCCTCCCAAAGTGCTGGGATGACAGGCTGAGCCACCGAGCCCGGCTTCTCTCTCCTCTTAACGTTTCCTTCCTCCTCACCAAGTCTTGGGTTGATTTATGGATTTAGTTGGCGGAATTGTTTGCTACTTTTCTTTGCCCTCAGAGTAATCAAGCGTTCCCTTCGTGCCTACTGCATGAATGCATAGACCGCAGACCCGAGATCTGGAAAGGGGGAGAATGAGAAAACCCTGTTCCCCATGAACATAACAGAAACCACACACATTTAAGCACAACTTGAGCAGTTTTGACTTATGTACATACCTGTGGAACCACTGCCACAGTCAAGATAATGAACACGCCCATCAGCCCTCAAGAAGTTTGCTCCTGTCCCTCCCACCTGGGGCACCTGACACCACTTCTCAGTGCAGCCACCCATCTGTTTTGTGTCATCAGACCTTGGTTTGCATTCCTTAGACTGTTTTAAAAATGGGGTCCTATAGTGGGTACTTCTCTTTGTCTGGCTTCTTTCCCTCAGCATAATTATTCTGAAATTCATTCATGGCTTTTTGTTTTTTTTTTTTTTGAGTTGGAGTCT
>NW_007248651.1:277129-287192 GCF_000164805.1 Carlito syrichta | reverse complement strand
GATTTTTTGATTTATTGTAGAGATGAGATCTCACCAAGTTGCCCAGGCGGGTCTCAAACCCTCAGGCTCAGGCAATCCACTCATCTCAGCCTCTCAAGGCGCGGGATTACAAGCTGAGCCACGGAGCTCGGCTTCATTCATGGCTTTTTAAATTTTTTGTTTTATTATAGAGATGTGGGGTACCAGTAAGGATTAACCATAACAAGCTGCATGCAGGTGAAGTTTGGGCCTCCAACTGGCCCTCCTTTCCCCTGGTTTGGGACCAGGGTCCCATTATAATGTGACATGTCCCTCCCCATTCATAGTTTTTGAATGAAGCGGTCCATTCCTTTTTATTGAGGTTTCTTCATATATTCTAAGACATAAGTTTGTTGTCAGAAATGGGTCAGGTGTAGTGGCTCACATCTGTAATCCCAGGACTTTGGGAGGCTGAGGTGGGAGGATTGCTTGAGCCCAGGAGATCGAGACCAGCCTGGGCAACATAGTGTGACTATGTCAGTAAAAAAAAAAAAAATTAGCCGAGTGTGGTGGTTGCACACCTGTAGTCCCAGTTTCTGGAGGAGGCTGAGGCAAAGGATTGCCTGAGCCTAGCAGGTCAAGGCTGCAGTGAACTGTGATTGTGCCACTGCCCTCCAGCCTGGACGACACAGTGACACTCTGAGTCAAAAATAAAAAAGTTATTTATCAGAAATCCATGTTTCAAATACATTTTTTTGGTTCCGTGTCTTGTATTTTTCCTTTTCTTAGCAGTGTCTTTTGAAAAGCAGCAGTTGCCAGGCTCGGTGGCTCATACCTATAATCCTCTTCACTTTGGGAGGTGGAGGTGAGAGGATTGCCTGAGTTCAGGGTTCGAGACCAGCCTGGGCAACTTGGCAAGATCTCGTCTCTACAGTAAATCAAAAAATTAACTGGATGTGGTGGTGCACGCCTGTAGTTTCAGCTACTTGGAAGACTGCAAGTAGCTGAAACTACAGGCGGAAGGATTGCCTGAGCCCAGCAGGTCGAGGCTGCAGCGGCCGTAAGTGTGCCACTGCACTCCGGCCTGGGTGACAGAGTGAGACTCCGACACAAAAAATTTTAAAAAAGAAAAAGAAAAACAGGCAGCTTCAATTTTGGTGAGGTCCAGTTTTATCAGATTTTTTTTTTTTTTTATAAACCACACTTTTGGTGTCATATGAAAGAAATCTTTGCATAACTCGATTCCTCATATTTTCTTTTAGAAGTTTTATACTTTCGGGTTTTACATGTAGGTTTATGATTCGTTCTGGGTTCATCTTCATATACAGTGAAAGTGTGGGCTGAAGTTCATTTTAGGGGATTATATAGAGATCCACCATTTGTTGAAAAGACTATCTTTTTTCCAACGAATTATCTTTATACGCTTGTCGAAAATCAGTTGTTCATATATGCATGTGTCTATTGGTGAACTCTGTCCTGTTCCACTGATCTATTTGTTTATTTGGACACCAATACCACAGTGTCTTAATTAGCGTGGCTTTATAATCGTGTAAATATCAAACAGAATTAAGCCGAAAACTTAGTTCTTTTTCAAAGTTGTCTTTGGCTATTTTGTGTTCTGAGCATTTTCAGATGAATGTTGAAATCAGTTTGTGAATTTCTACAAACAAAACAAAACAAAACAAAACAACCTACTGCGATTTTTGCTGGAATTGTAGTAAATTTATAGATCAATTTGAGAAGAAATCTTAACATATTGAATCTTCTGCCCTGTACACATGGTATGTTTTTCCATTTAACGAGGTCTTCTTTAATTTCTCTCGATGTTTTATAGTTGTGTGTGTAGACCTTTTTTCACAACTTTTGTCATACTTATTTCTAAAAAGCTCATTTTTTCATGCAACTGTGAATGGTATTCTTTCATAAACTTTAATTTATGATGGTTTGATTCTAGCATGTAGACATACAATTGATTTGTGTATGTCAATCTTATAGCCTGCAAACTTGTTAAACTCACTTATTGGTTCTAGTAGTTTTTTGGTACATTCCAAAGAATTTTCTGCACAGAATATCATGTCTTCTGAGCATAAAGCTGTTTTGTTTTCTCTTTTTAAATTCAAATAACTTGTCAAAAGATGAGATTCCTTTCTTGTCTTGTTGCCTTTGCTAGAATATCTAGTACGATGTTGAATAGAAGTGGTAAGAACGGACACTTTTGTCTTGTTCTTGATCTTGGCAGTGTTTCAGCATTGAGTATGATGTTAGCGATAGGGTCTTTTTTTGTAGATGCCCTTAATCAAATTAAGGAAGTTCTTTTCTATTCATCATTTCATGAGAGTTTTTATTAGGAATGACTGTTGGAGTCAGTCAAATACTTTTTCTGCATCTAGGAAATGGTCATAGGCTTTTCTTTCTTAATTTGTTAACATGATGAATTACATTGATTTTTGTTTTGTTTTGTTTTGTCTTGTTTGAGTCAGAGTCTCACTCCATTGCCCAGGCTGGAGTGCCATGGCACGGTCCCGGCCACCGCAGCCTCGACCTCCTGGGCTCAGGCGATCCTTCCCCCTCAGCCTTCCAAGTAGCTGGAACTACAGACACATGCCACCACACCCAGCTAATTTTTTGATTTATTGTGGAGACAAGGTCTCACCAAGCCACCCAGGCTGGTGTCAAACCGGGTCAGGCAATCCTCTCACTTCTGCCTCCCAAAATGCTAGGCGTGAGCCAGTGCGCCTGGCTGATTTTTTTTTTTTTTTTAATGTTAAACTCATCTTGTAGTCTTGTGATAAACCTCATTACATAGTACATTATCTTTTGGGGTTTTATTTGCTAAACTGTTGTTTAGAATTTTTGCATTTATGTTCATGAAAGATATTGATCTTTAATTTTCTTTTCTTGTAATGTATTTATTTGTCTGCTCTTGTTATCAGGGTAATGCTGGCTTTATAGAATCAGTTGGTAAGCATTCCTTTTTTTTTTTTTTTTCAATTTTCTGGAAGAATCTGCATATAATTAGTAGTATTTCTTCCTTAATGTTTGGAGAATTCACCAGTGAAGTCATTTGGGCCTGGAGTTTTCTTTGTGGGAATGTTTTAAACCAAAAGCTCAATTTAAAAAATAATTATAGGGCTATTCAGGTTATTTTTTTGTTTGTTTTTTAGAGACAGGGTCTTGCTATGTTGCCCAAGCAGGACTCAAACTCCTGTGCTCAAGTGATCTTAAGTAGCTGGGACTAACAGGCATGCGCCACTGTCCCCAGCTGATTATTTCTTTTTAAGTGAGCTTTGATGGTTTGTGTTTTTTGAAGAATTTGTCCATTGCACATAAAGTGTTGCATTGTTGGCATAAAATTTTCCATATATTTTCTTATTATCCTTTTAATGTCTACAGAATCTGTTTTGATGATACCGCTCTCATTTTCATACTGGTAATTTGTGTCTTCTGGAAGTTTATCGATTTTACCAATTGTCTCAATAAACCAGCTTTTGGTTTCATTGATTTTCTCTATTCTTTTCTGTTTCCCAAGTCATTGATTTCCACTCCGATTTTTATGATTTCCTTTGACTTACTTTAGATTTAATTATTTTTCTTATTTTTCTCGTTTCTTAAGGTAAAAGCTAAGATAATTGGTTTAAAACTTTTCTTTTTTTTATAATAACAGCCATCTAGTGTAGTGAATCTCCCCCTCTAAGTATTGCTTTAACAGTATTCAACAAATGTTGATGTTGTGTTTCATTTCAGTCCATTCAAGATACTTTCTAATTTCTCTTTTGATTACTTCTTTGACCTATGGTTATTCAGAAGTGTGTTACCTCATTTCCAAACATGTGGAAATTTTCTAAATGTCTTTCTCTTATTGATTTCTAATTTAGTCAGAGAACATACTTTGTATGACTTGAATCCTTTTAATCTTATTAGATTTGTTCTGTGTGTGGTCTACCTTGGTAAATATTCCATGTACACTTGAAAATAATGTATGTCATTGGACAGACTGTCCTATAAATGTCAAATATGTCGAGTTGGTTGGTATGGTTTTCAAATCTTTTATATGCTTATTGAATTTTTGTCAACTTGTTCTATAAATTATTGGGACAGATATTAAAATCTTTAACTTTAATTAGGAATTTGTTTCTCTATTATTAGGTGAATATGCATTTAGAATATTATGTTCTCTTGAGGAATTGACCCCTTAATCATTATGAAAGATTGTCTTTACCCTTGGAATATTCCTTGCTCTGAAATCTATCTTGTGTGCTAGTAAGATAAACACTCCAGATTTCTCTTGATTAGTATTAGCTTGGTATATCTTTTTGCATTCTTTTACTTTTAAGCTCTTCATGTCTTTTTTATTTGAATTGAATTTCTTTTAGGCAGTGTGTAATTGATTCTTGCTAGTAATATTTTTTTAAGCCAAGCCAACAATCTCTGCCTTTTAATTGGGATGTTTAGACCATTTACATTTAATACAGTTATCCATATGGTTAGGTTTAAATCTGTCATCTAACCATTTATTTTCTACTTATTTCATCAGTTCTTTGTTCCCTGTTCTCTCTCCTTTTGCTTCTTTTGAATTAATTGGATATTTTTTATTATTCCATTGATAGCTTTGTTTTATTGTTCGCTTATTAGCCATAACTTTGTTGTGTTATTTTAGTCATCATTTTAGACATTTTAGTGTACATATTTAACTTATCATAGTTTATCTTCAAATGATAATGTACCACATTATATATAAGAACCTTACAATAGTACAATTCCATTTCTCTCATCCTGACCTTTGTGCTCTTGTTATATATTTTAGTTTCTCAAATGTTATATACTCCACATCACATTGTTATTATTTTTGTTTAGCCAGTCAGTTATCTTTTAAAGAGATTTTCATAGTAAGGAAAAAATCATATATTGTTTACCTATGTCATTACTATTTCCAAAGTTTTTCATTCCTTTGGATAGACCCATATTTCTATCTGGAGATATCATTTCACTCTACTTGAAGGACTTTCTTCAGTTTCCTTATAGTACAGTTCTGCTGGTGATGGATCCCTTTGTGTTTTGCACGTCTTAAAAAGTGTTTATTTCGGCTGGGCTTGGTGGCTCAGCCTGTAATCCCAGCACTTCGGGAGGCCAAGATGAGTGGATTGCTTGAGCCTGCGGGTTCAAGACCAGCCCAGGCAACTTGGTGAGACCTTGTCTCTAAAAAAAAAAAAAAAAAGTGTTTATTTCACTTTCGAGCAGTATTTTTGCTGGGTATAGAATTCCTGGTTAACAGCTTTCCCCTCCCTTCATTCCTTTAACAAATATGTTCTCCTGTCTTCTCCTTTGCATGGTTTCCAATGAGAAATTTGGTGTTATCCTTCTCTTTGCTCTTTGGTACATATGTGTCTTTTTTCTCTGGTTACTTTTAAGATTTCTCCTTAAACTGGTTTAATTAATGTGATTATGATGTGCCTTGGGCTAATTTTTTTCATGTTTTTGTCTTGGTGTTTGTTGAGTTTCTTGGTTCCATCAGTCTATAGTTTGCATAAAATTTGTAAAATGTTCAGCCATTATTTCTTCAAACTTTTTCTGGCCCTTTTATTTCCTTCACGACCCCAATTATAAGTACATTAGGCTGTATGAAGTTGCCCCAACACTTATGATACCTGTTTTTTTTTTTTTAATTCTCTTTTCTTTCTGAGTTTTATTTTGGATAGTTTCTACTATGGTTCAAGTTTACTAATCTTCTATTTTGCCCACTGACATTAATCCCCTCTAGTGTTTGTTGTTTTTTTTTAATCTCACAGTTGTAGTTTTTATGTCTAGAAGCTTGATTTGCATTTTTTTCCCCAATATCTTTCATGTCTCTACCTAACTTTGGAACACAGGTAATACAATTATAATTTTTAATTGTCCTTATCTACTAATTGTAACATCTGGGTAAGTTATAGGTCAGGTTCAATGGACTGCTTTATTTACTTATTATGAGTAACATTTTTCTACCTCTTTGCTTTCTTGGTAATTTTTTATTGGATGACACACCTGGTGATATTTTTGCCTTATATGGTTGCCGAATAATTTTGTATTTCTATAAGTATTCTTGAGATCTGTTCTGGGACCAGTGAAGTCACTTATTCCTTTTGCATCTTGCTTTTAAGATTTGTTAGGTTCATTTGTCAGGTAGGACCAAAGTTATGCTCAGTGTAGGGTTAATTACGCCCTACCACTGAGGAAATGCCCTTCTGAATACGCTACCCATGCCTGGTGATTCTTGAGATTGTTAGGCTGGCTGGTGGGAGTAAGAACTGTGTGAGCACCGTTACTTACAATACTTTCAAGTAGTTCTTTCTCTCATCTCAGGTACTTTCCTCACACATATGTCCTGACTAATACTCAGCCGAAAGCTTAAGGAGGGCTTCCTCTGCAGACATCCAGATTTCCTCTGCCACGAAATTCTCTCTTCTCTGATACACTATCCTGTGAACCCCCCTGTCCACTTTGCCAGCAGATGGAGGTCCGTGGTAGAGAAAATGACAGCGTTTCTGGCATCAGTAGTCTTGTCTCAGCCAACGCTTATGAAAACAGAAGCAGAAAGATTACTATCTTAGTTCATTTAGCGTTGCTGGAAAGAACACCTGATTTGTAAAGAGCAGTGTGTTATTTCTTTCAGCTCTGGAATCTAAGAAGTCCAGAGTCAAGGGTCAGCATCTGGCTAGGGCCCTCCTTGCGGTGTCATCCATGGCAGAAGGCGGAAGGCCAAGAGAGCTCACGTGCAAGAGAGAAAGAAAGTCAAACTCACTTTTATAACCAACCCACTCTCGCTGTAACGTTAGCCCATCCCTGAGGGCAGGGGCCTCATAACCGAATCACCTTTTATTAAGCTCCACCTCCAAACACTGTTGCTTGCGTCAAGAATTCAGTTTCCGACACAGGACCGACCTTGGAGGGACACATTCAAACCACAGCAGTTACTTAACGGAAATCTGCCGTCAGCCCACTGAAAGTCCCTCCTTGACATCACGAGCGATTGTTTCTTTGAAAATAATCATAGACCGTGGGTTGGCCCAGTTCTCCTGGACATCCAGCATTTCATAAACTCCTTGTTATTGCTACAAGTTTTGTGTTATTGGGGCAGTAATGGATGTTCAGCGTTACGCAAACCCTGGTGAGTACAGACGGAAACTTCCCGGTGAACAAAGGCATGGAGCTATAGGTTCTGGGTGACTTGGTGACTCTTGATCCCTGCCGTCATGCCAGAAAGTCCCCTCCTCCCCCTACCCTGTACCTGGCCTAGTATGCAACCTTTTGAGACGGGCTTCTCCACCCAGCAGGATGCCACCATCCATCCAGGATGTCATGTGTATTTATAGTTTATTCCTTTATATTGCTGAGTAGCACTCCACGGTATGGATGTACCACAGTTGAATTGTTCACCTCAGCCTCCCAAAGTGCTGGGATTACAGGTGTGAGCCATCATGCCCAGCCAAGCAAATAAAACCCCGCCCCAGGATTCTGACTGGCCGTGTGCAGTGGGAATGGGAGGAGAGGATTGTGGACCGCGAAGAGAGGAGGCCAGGTCACGGGCAGCATGTTTTCTACCCACAGGTGCCTTCTTCATTCCCTACCTCATCTTCCTCTTTACCTGTGGCATTCCCGTCTTCCTTCTGGAGACAGCACTGGGCCAGTACACTAGCCAGGGAGGCATTACAGCCTGGAGGAAGATCTGCCCCGTCTTTGAGGGTGAGTAGCTCTGTGCCCGATTCCAGGGCCTCTTCAGGTTCCAAGGCTTATGAACCTCCTTTGGGATGACCTGAGTGATCCGTAGCAGTCCCGAGGTGAAGACGAGACGCTAAGCCTCGGTCTGTAGGCTGGATACTGAGTGAGTCACCCTGTCCATCAGAGGACGGAGGTCACTAACAGGGGTGAGGATGGGGCAAAGGTTTTAGGCTAAGTGGAATCCAAAGATACTTTAGCTATATATTTAAATATACAGCCATGGTTTTGCATTTTGAGACATATTTAGGCCGGGCTCGGTGGCTCAGCCTGTAATCCCAGCACTTTGGGAGGCCGAGGCGAGGGGATTGCCTGAACCCGCGGGTTCAAGACCCACCCGGGCAACTTGGCAAGACCTCGTCTCTACAATAAAATAAAAATTAGCCAGGCATGGTAGCGTGCACCTGGAGTTCCAGCTCTTTGGAAGGCTGAGACGGAAGGATCGCCGGAGCCCAGCAGGTCGAGGCTGTGGTGGCCAGGAGCGGCCACTGCACTCCAGTCTGGGCGACAGAGCGAGATTCCCACTCAAAAAACAAAACGAACAAACAAACAAAAAACCTGGAAGCTGACATTGTACTCTCCACAGATCTTACTCAGATTGTTCCCTATACACTCACGTGTGTGTGTGTGTGTGTGTGTGTGTGCGTGTGTGTGTGTGTATAATTCTATGTAATTTTATCACATATGTAGATCTGTGTCCCCAGAGCTGCAGTCAAGACACAAGTGCTTCATCACCACAAGGTTCTCCCCGTCACTCCTCCTCAAGTCATAACTGTCCCCTCCCCTCCCTGTCCCTCACCTCTGGCAAAACTAATCTGTTCTCTGTCTCTATAATTTTGTCCTTTCGAAAACGTTACATCAACGAATCATGCAGCATGTAAGCTTTTGCTATGCTTATTTATTCATTTACTCTATTTTATGTTTTTTTTGAGTCCGGGTCTCCCTCTGCTGCCCAGGCCGGAGTGCAGTGATACCCTCATGCCTCACTACAGCCTCGACCTCCGGGGCTCAGACAATCTTCCCACTTCAGTCTCCTGAGTAGCTGCGACCGTGGGGTGGGCACCACCAAGCCCAGCTAAGTTTTTGATTTTGGAGGTAGAGATGAGGTCTCACTATGGTGTCCAGGCTGGTCTCAAACTCCTGGGCTCAAGCAATCCTCCAGTCTCGGCCTCCCAAAGGACTGGGCTTATAGGCATTAGCCCTATACCTGGCCTAGTATGTAACCTCTTGAGACTGGTTTTTTCACTTAGCAGGATGTCACCCATTCATTCAGTATGTTGTGCATATTGATAGCCTGTTCCTTTTTATTGCTGAGTGGTATTCCACGGTATAGATGTGTCACAATTGGTGTAATCACTCACTCACCTAAGAACATTTAGGTTTTTGCAGTTTGGGACATTTTAGTTCAATATTGCTTTATCTTTCTATAGAGTTATCCAAATCTATTAACATAAATATGCAGTGTATGTTCTCTTTTTTGTTCGTTTTATTTTTCATTTTATATACAAACATCATTCAATGCTTGCATAAACTTCAGCACCTGTATATATTATAATTTACTTAAAAATTCTCTGTTTGGGAATTTTTTCTTATTTTCTAGTACTTTTTTTTTTTTTTTTTTGAGTTGGAACCTCACTCGGTCGCCCAGACTGGAGTGCAGTGGCCGCTCCTGGCCGCCGCAGCCTCGACCTGCTGGGCTCCGGCGATCCTTCCGCCTCAGCCTTCCGAGCAGCCGGAATTACAGGCACGCGCTACCATGCCCGGCTGATTTTTTGATTTATTGTAGAGATGAGGTCTCGCCTGCCCAGGCGGGTCTCGAACCTGTGGGCTCAGGCAATTCACTCACCTCGGCCTCCCAAAGTGCTGGGATTACAGGCTGAGCCACCGAGCCCGGCTCTATTACTTTTAATTTTAATTTTTTTTTTTTTTTTGAGTCAGAGTCTCACTCTATCGCCCAGGCTGGAGTGCAGTGGCACGCTCATGGCCACCCCAGTGTCGACCTGCTAGGCTCTGGCGATCCTTCCGCCTCAGCCTTCCAAGTAGCCAGGACTGCAGGTGCGCGCCACCACAGCCAGCTAATATTTTGATATATTGTAGAGATGAGATCTCACTAAGTTGCCCAGGCTGCTCTCCAACCCCTGGGCTCAGGCAATTCTCTCGCCTCAGCCTCCCAAAGTGCTGGGATGACAGGCCCGAGCCACTGTGCCTGGCTACTTATAAAATTGTTAATATTCTGCTACTATGTATATTTGTTCAGATAGCTCCCACCCTCCGTTCCTGGAATTATTTCTTCTTTTATTTTTATTTATTTATTTATTTATTTGAGTTGGAGTCTCACTCTGTCGCCCAGACT
>NW_007248651.1:265168-277076 GCF_000164805.1 Carlito syrichta | reverse complement strand
GCCTCAGCCTTCCGAGTAGCCGGAATTACAGGCGTGCGCTACCATGCCCGGCTGATTTTTTGATTTATTGTAGAGATGAGGTCTTGCTGCCCAGGCAGGTCTCGAACCCGCGGGCTCAGGCAATCCACTCACCTCAGCCTCCCAAGGCGCGGGATTACAGGCTGAGCCACCGAGCCCATCTTTTTATTTTTATTCTAAAGATATGGGGTACAATTCAGGGCTAGGTATACAAACGTTCGTTATGCAGGTGCCCTTGTTGATGAGCTGTGCCCCTCTCCCCTGGCAGTTTCCCTCACCTACCAACCCCATCCCCCCTTGGAATTATCTCTCTGGGATAAATTGCCAGGAGTAGGATTGTTGGAGTAAATGGGTAATCAAGTTGATGGCTCTTGACCTGATTTATTACATTGTCCTGTGGAAGTGTTATACTGACTTAAAAGTCACTAGAGACCGGGCTCAGTGGCTCAGCCTGTCATCCCAGCACTTTGAGCGGATCGCCTGAGCCTGCGGGTTTGAGACCCACCTGGGCAACCTGGCGAGACCTTGTCTCTACAATCAATAAATAAAAATTAGTCAGGCGTGGTACTGCGTGCCTGTAGTTCTGGCTCCTTGGAAGGCCGAGGCGGAAGGATCGCCGGAGCCCAGCAGGTCGAGGCTGCGGTGGCCGTGAGCCTACCACTGCACTCCAGCTGGGCAACAGAGTGAGACTCCAACTCAAAAAAAAAAAAAGTCACTAGACATGAGTAGCCAATTTTTTCCATGTCTCTAACAACTCTGGGTCCTGTCAGCAGTTCCCAAACTTGTCTTCACATTGAAATCACCGGGGACCTTTAAAATGACTTGTGGCCTGCGCGCTGTTCCCAGAGATTGGAATTTAAATGGTCTGGCCTGGGTTTTGGAAGTTTGTAACCATCCCCAAGTACTTCTAATATTCAGACATGTTTGGAAACCACCGAGCTATATCATTTGTGAAAATTTTCACTAAGGTTATGGGGCGGTATGGTACCCTGTTAGTGTTCCATTTTGCACAACTGCAATTATTAGGAAGGTGAATATATTTTAAGGATGTTTATTCACCCTTTGTGTTTTCTTCTGTATGAACTGTCTGTCACTGCTCTTAACTTGTATTTTTATATTTCAGAAATATGTCAGACTAATTTTGGGAACATTAGCTATGGGTATCTTAGTTATAGTCTTACACGTTTTAAAAATAACTTGTTTTTGTTTTTTGAGTCAGGGGCTCACTCTGTTGCCCAGGCTGGAGTGCAGCGGCATGATCGCGGCTCACTGCGGTCTCGATCTCCTGGGCTCACTGCCTCAGCCTCCTGAGTAGCTGGGGCTACAGGTGCACATCACCACGTCCAGATAATTTTTTATGCTTTTTTTTTTTTTGTAGAGACGAGAGCTTGCTATGTTGCCCAGGCAGGTCTTGAACTCCTGGCCTCAAGCGGTCCTTCGGCCTCAGCTTCCCAGCGTGTTGGGATTACAGACGGGGGCCACCATGCCTGGCCCTCTCAAATAACTGAATCGGTGGGCTTTCAGAACCGAATCAAGATGCAAGTGCACGTTAGCAGGCATACACAGCAGGAGACAGGAGGTTGCCTCTGACCCGAAAGGCTGCTGGACCCCAGGCCGCACATTCTGGGGTGATGGGATGGGAGAGGAGAGAGCCAGAAGCCCCGGCCCTTCTTGTTTTAGGATGCGGGCGGTGGAGAGCAAACCCTCTCCCAGACAGGGCCGGGCGGCGTGCGGGAGCGCCGTCCCGTCCCTCGCCCAATCCCGCAGTCTTCCCCAGGCATCGGCTACGCCTCCCAGGTAATCGTCATCCTCCTCAACTTCTACTACATCGTGGTCCTGGCCTGGGCGCTCTTCTACCTCTTCAGCAGCTTCACCTTCGACCTTCCCTGGGGCAGCTGCCGCCACGAGTGGAACACAGGTGAGGCCATCTCGGAGGGCCGCGTCCCCCTCCTGCCTGCCACACGAACCGGAAGGCAGCCCGTCCCTCTGTCCCAGGCACCCCTTCCCCCAGACCTAACACAGGACACGTCGGAAATCGGCCAGGTAGGCCGAGCGTGGTGGCTCACGCCTATCATCCCAGCACTTTGGGAGGCCGAGGCGAGAGGATTGTCTGAGCCCAAGGTTTTGAGACCAGCCTGGGCAACTTGGTGAGACCTCGTGTCTACACTCAATCAAAAATTAGCCAGGCGTGGTGGCGCGTGCCTGGATTTCCAGCTACTCGGAAGGCTGAGGCGGAAGAATCGCCTGAGCCCAGCAGGTCGAGGCTGCGGTGGCCGGGAGCATGCCACTGCACTCCAGCCTGAGCAACACAGTGAGACTCCAAATCAAAAAAAAAAAAAAGAAATTGGCCAAGTGGATCATGGACGTCTTACGCTCAGCATAAGAGCAAGAGATTGCCAGCACCACAGGCTTCTTATTTTTCGAAAAGGAAATTGAAGTACTCAATTCATGCATGACGCAAATAGAACGGCCTTTGTTTTTATGTTGTTTACTTAAATCCATTTGAAATGCAGACAGCCTGATAAATGGGTCGAGTAATACTGTTTTAGGTCTTTCCTGGAGTGCAGTGGCACGCTCCCGGCCACCGCAACCTCAATCTGCTGGGCTCAGGTGATCCTTCTGTCTCAGCCTTCCAAGTAGCTGGAATGATAGGCACGCGCCACCACACCTAGCTAATTTTTTGATTTATAGTAAAGATGAGGTCTTGCCAAGTTGCCCAGGCTGGTCTCAAGCCCCTGGACTCATACAATCCTATCATCTTGGCCTCCCAAAGTGCCAGGATGACAGGTGTAAGCCCCCACACCTGACCGAGAATTTGCCATTTTGTTTTATTTTACTTTTGAGTCAGAGTCTCACTCTGTCACCCAGACTAGGGTGCAGTGACATGCTCATGGCCACTGCAGCCTTGCCCTGCTGGGCTCAGGTGATCCTTCCACCTCAGCCTTCCAAGTAGCTGGGACCACAGGCACATGCCACCAAGCCCAGCTAATTTTATGATTTATTTAGAGATGAGGTCTCACCAATTGCCCAGGCGGGTCTCAAACCCGTGGGCTCAGGCAGTTCTCTCACCTCATCCTCCCAAATTGCTGGGTTTATAGGTGTGAGCCACAATGCCTGGTCTCCTTTTGTTTGTTTATTTATTTATTTATTTATTAAACAAAGTTTATTAGGAAAAGAAAAGAGGAAAGAGAGACATGCTAGAGCTGGCATGACTGAGAGAAACCATTTTAGATCTTGCAAATGTACAGACTTAAGGAATGAGCTGTTTTGTTATGTCATCAATATACAACTGACACTTGATCAACACTGGGATTAGTGTGCAGTTGAAACTGTGCGTGCAACTTTTAGCTCCACCAAAACTTTTTTGTTGTTGTTTTGGTTTTTTTGAGTTGAAATCTCACTCTGTCGCCCAGGCTGGAGTGCAGTGGCACGCTCATGGCCATCCTGGCCTTGACCTGTAGAACTCAGGCGATCCTTCTGCCTCAGCCTTCCAAGTAGCCAGAACTACAGGCGTGTGTTACCACATCCAGCTAATTTTTTGATTTATTGTAGAGACGAGATCTCGCCATGTTGCCCAGGCTGGTCTCAAACCCCCAGGCTCAGGCAATCCTCTCGCCTCGGCCTCCCAAAGTGCTGGGATGACAGGCTGAGCCACTACACCTGACCAAATTCCCCCAAAACTTAACTACAACTGGCCTCCTGTTGACCAGAAACCTTACTGATAACATAAACCACTAACACATATTTTGCATGTTATTTGTATCATGTACTGTATTTGTGCAATAATGAAGTCAGAGAAAAGAATACATTAGTAAGAAAATCATACCGGGCTCAGTGGCTTAGCCTGTCATCCCAGTGCTTTGGGAGGCCGAGGTGAGTGGATTGCCTGAGCCCGCGAGTTCGAGACCCGCCTGGGCAACTTGGCGAGACCTCATCTCTACAATGAATGAAAAAATCAGTGGGGCGTGGTAGCGCGCGCCTGTACTTCCAGCTCCTTGGAAGGCTGAGGCGGAAGGATCGCTGGAGCCAGCAGGTCGAGGCTGCGGTGGCCGGGAGCGGCCACTGCACTCCAGTCTGGGCGACAGGGTGAGACTCCAACTCAAACAAACAAACAAACAAAAAACAAACAAACAAAAAGAAAATCTTAAGGAAGAGAAAATATATTTACTATTCATTGAGTGGAAGCAGGTCTCCATACAGGTCTTCCTCCTTGTCTTCGTGTTGCATGGGCTGAGGAAGAGAGGTCAGTCTTGCTGTCTCAGGGACGGCAGAAGGGGGAGAAAATCTGCAGGCAAGTGGGCCCACGAAGCTCAGATCCACGTTGTCCGAAGGCCCCATGCGATCTGCCACAGCAATGACAGCCACGTGCCATTTAACGACAGGGATGCTTTCTGAGAAATGCACCATTAGGCAATAGTATCATTCTGCGAGCATCCTGGAGGGACTTATTCACTTGGATGAGACAGTCTGCTGCACACCTGGGGCTTAGGGTACAGCCTACCTACAAACCCGTGCGGCCCGTGACTATGCTGAACACTGTAGGTAATTGCAGCACAGGGGTAAGGATTTGTTTATCTAAACATCTCTACACATAGAAAAGGCACAGTGAAGTCCGGGCACGGTGGCTCACACCTATCATCCCAGCACTTTGGGAGGCTGAGGCGAGAGGATTGCCTGAGCCCACGGGTTTGAGACCAGCCTGAGCAACATGGCGAGACCGCATATCTACAATAAATCAAAAATTAGCTGGGCATGGGGGTGCGTAACTATCGTTCCAGCTACTTGGAAGGCTGAGGTGGAAGGATTGGCTGATCCCGGCAGGTCGAGGCTGCAGTGGCCGTGAGCGTGCCACTGTCCTTCAGCCTGGGCGACAGAGTGAGACTCTGGCTCAAAAAAAAAAAAGAAAAAAAGAAAAGAAAAGGCATAGTGAAAATACAGTAATATAATCTTATGGGACCACTGTCTTTATATGTGCCCCATTGTTGGCTGAAAAGTGATTTCTCCTGTGCCCATAAGACTACATAAGCCACCCATGGCAACCGAATCATTGAATCTAATGTATTGAAACAACAACAAGCTGGGCTCGGTGGCTCAGCCTGTAATCCCACGCCTTTGGGAGGCTGAGGTGAGTGGATTGCCTGAGCCCGCAGGTTCGAGACCCGCCTGGGCAACTTGGTGAGCCCTCATCTCTACAATAAATCAAAAATTAGCCGGGCGTGGTAGCGCGCGCCTGTAGTTCCGGCTACTCGGAAGGCTGAGGTGGAAGGATCGCCAGAGCCCGGCAGGTCGAGGCTGCACTCCAGCCTGGGTGACAGAGTGAGACTCCAACCCCCCACAAAAAAGAAACAACAACAACAGCAAAAACACCTAGGGTAGTGCTGTCCAAAAGAACTTTCTGTGACGGCGAAAATGTCCTTGCTAAAGTCTGATGGGTTCTTAGGCCCTCTGCCCAGAAAAGGGCCCACGTCCTGAGATAGCAGTGTCGCAAAAGAGAAGAGTTTAAAGATTTTTAATGATTGCAAAGAATCTGAGCGAGGCGGATGGGAGATATTTCTCAAACTCACCTCTCTGAGGATTTCAGGCTAAGGTTTTTTAAGGAACAATTTGGCAGCAGGGAAGTAGGAAATGGGCACTGCTGACTGGTCGAGGATGGGGTCACAAAGTTATCGAAACTGGCTTCGAGCGCGGGCGGGCAGAAGACTGGTTGAGGGCGTTTCTTGGTGTGGGTCCACCAGAGTGCAAAGTCTGCAAAATATCTCAAAGATCATTCTTAGGCTCGTGTTATCTATCGGTGCGGTCACAGGGCTTGTGAGCAAAGGTGGCTTACTATGGAAGGGATGTGGGAGGGCGGGCCAAGCCACTCGCATCCGTTGCCCTCTGGCCTATGCCAGCGTCTGGGTGCCACCCGGGAGGTCAGCTTGACCCAAGAGCTCACTGTTCTTTAGGAGACAACAAGCCCATGGCTCAGCCTGTCATCCCAGCACTTTGGGAGGCCGAGGTGAGTGGATTGCCTGAACCTGCGGGTTCGAGACCAGCCCAGGCAACTTGGCGAGACCTCGTCTCTACGATAAATCAAAAAATAAGCCGGGCATGGTAGTGCTCGCCTGTAGCCTGCAGCTCTGGCTACGTACAAGGCCAAGGTGGAAGGATTGCCGGAGCCCAGCAGGTTGACGCTGGGGGGGCCGTGAACATGCCACTGCACTCCAGTCTGGGCGACGGAGTGAGACTCCAACTCAAAAAGAGAGAGAGAGAGAGAACAAGCTCATGAACCTTTCGGGCAACCCTCTCCCCCGTCTCCAGCGCTTGGGGTCAGGACATAACAGAATTTGGCCCCATCACAATTCTCACCTGTGGCCTTTTATTAATTTTATGAAAGTGTTTTTACAATGGCAGTTTCATGCTCTGCACGAATGCTCTGCAGTATAGTAGCTATTAGCTACATGTGGTTGTTTCCTTACTTGTTTGTATTTATTTATTTATTTTTTATTCATTGTAGAGATGAGGTCTCGCCCGGGCTGGTCTCAAACCCGTGGGCTCAGGTAATCCTCTTGCCTGGGCCTCCCAAAATGCTGGGATGACAGGCTGAGCCACCGAGCCTGGCCTATTTATTTATGTTTTAATGGGCAGCCCCACTGAACCGGAACAGAGTGACTCTGACATGTGGTTATGGAGAACTTGAAATGTGGCCTCTTAGGAACAGAAGGTTAAACTTTGTGTTGATTTTTTGTTTGCCTGTGTTTTGAGTCAGAGTCTCACTCTGTTGCCCAGGCTGGAGTGCAGCAGCACGCTCACAGCCACCACAGCCTCAAACTCCTGGGCTCAGGCAGTCCTTCCACCTCAGCCTCCCAAGTAGCTGGAACTACAAGCACATGCCTGATTAATTTGTGCTGAATTTTAATTTAAGTAGCCACATGTGGCCAGTGACTATCCTACTGGGTAGCATGGTAGAGGGCACAGGGGACACTGTTCTGTTTGGATTCTCAGCACAATTCTTGCTCTCATTGTGCAAATTTCTCTCAGCACCTGTCACGCAGGCCCTACCCCTTGGGTGTGGGATAGCCACGATTACTTCTCTCTTGCTCAGATAAGTTACTCAGTTCTGAACTGGAGTTCGAGTCCTTTGCTTGCCAGGGAAGAACACTTTTGTATGTTTAGCGTAGTATTTTTTATCCTTGAGTCAGGCTCTCACTCTGTTGCCCAGGCTGGAGTGCAGTAGTATGCTCATGGCCACTGCAGCCTTGACCTACAGGGCTCAGGTGATCCTTCCGCCTCAGCCTTCCAAGTAGCTGGTACCACAGGCATGTGCCACCACACCTGGCTGATTTTTTAAATTTACTGTTGAGACAAGGTCTCGCCAAGTTGCCCGGGCTGGTTTTTTTTTTTTTTTTGAGTTGGTCTCTCACTCTGTCACCCAGACTGGAGTGCAGTGGCCACTCCTGGCCACCGCAGCCTCGACCTGCTGGGCTCCGGCGATCCTTCCGCCTCAGCCTTCCGAGTAGCCGGAATTATAGGCGTGTGCTACCACGCCCGGTTAATTTTTTGATTTTAGTGTAGAGATGAGGTCGCGCCTGCCCAGGCGGGTCTCAAACCCGCGGGCTCAGGCAACCCACTCACCTCAGCCTCCCAAAGGCGCGGGATGACAGGCTGAGCCACCGAGCCCGGCTCCAGGCTGGTCTTGAACCCCTAGTCTCAGGCAATCCTCTCACCTCCGCCTCCCAAAGTGCTGGGATTCCAGGTATGACTCTCTGTGCCTGGCATTTTATGTATTTTCTTTTCCTTATTTTTTACATCTGTGTGCACTGCAATCACCCTTGACAACCAACTTGTCAGACAGAGAAGATTTTACCCAGATCTCAGAGGAGTTCCTCTTGAAAACATTTTGTCAGTTTTTGGTGACTTGGAGCTTTTGCCTCGGGGCATTACTAGGCCGATATGCCTTTGGGTCGCTTGGGGTCTCAGAAAATTCTGAGGCAAACTGAATACCTGAGTCTTTTGTTTTCTGACATTTTGACATCTCTTGTAGTGCGTCTGGTCTTACTCAGAGTTCAGCATTTGAATAGCATAAGACATCCTTTCCCATCAAGATGAAATACACTTTCCTGGGCGTGTGTCACTTCAAGGAAAGCAATGTGGCTCGGGGGAGACAGCACTCAACCACCCTCCAATCATGCGACAGATATTTTCTGAGCACCTGCTGTATGCCAGGTTCCGTTCTAAGCCCTGAGGACATGGTGATGCACAAACGCAGAGATCTTGCTCTCTTGGAGCTTTCATTCTAGTGCCAGGAGACAGACATAAGCAATATAAATGAGAAGAATGTGTCATGTTAGAGAGCAGTGATATGGGCCAGGAGCGGTGGCTCACACCTGTAATCCCAGCACTCTGGGAGGCTGAGGCGGGAGGATTGCTTAAGGCCAGGAGTTCAAGACCAGCCTGGGCAACATAGCGAGACCTCAACTCTAAAAATAAAAACAAAAATTAGCCAGGTGCAGTGGCTCACATCTGTAATCCTGGCACTTTGGGAGGCTGAGGCAGGAAGATCCTTTGAGCCTAGGAGTTCAAGGCTGCAGTGAGCTATGATCATGCCACTGCACTCCAGCCTGGGTGACAGAGGGAAACTCCTACAACCACAACCACAAAAAAGAAATCGTATCTGTCTTAATATTGCCCAGGAAAATTGTACCAATTAAATATTTTAAAAAGTGGACAGGTGTGGTGGCTCACACCTGTAATCCCAGTACTTTGAGAAACTGAGGCAGGAGGATCACTTGAACCTGGGAACTCGAGACCAGCTTGGGCACCATAGTGAGATCTTGTCTCTACAAAAAATTTTAAAAATACCAGGCGCAGTGGCTCACACCTGGAATCCCAGCACTTTGGGAGGCTGAGGCGAGAGGACTGCCTGAGCTCAGGGGTTCGAGACCAGCCCGGGTAACTTGGTGAGACCTCGTCTCTACAATAAATAAAAAAACCAGCCGGGCAGGGTGGCACACACCTGTAGTTCCAGCTACTTGGAAGGCTGAGGTGGAAGGATTGCCTGAGCCCAGCAGGTCAAGGCTGCAGTGGCCGTGAGAACGCCACTGTACTCCAGCCTGGGCAACAGAGCGTGGTGCCAACTCATGAAAACAAAATTAAAAATTAGCCAAGTATGGGAGCACACACACGCCTGTAGTACCAGCTACTCAGGAGGCTGAGGCAGGAGGATCGCCCGAGCCCAGGAGGTCAAGGCTGCGGTGAGCCATGATTGTGCCACAGCACTCCAGCCTGGGCGACAGAGCAGGAACTCATCATAAATAAATAAATACCTAAGCGGAAAAGAATGTCAGCACTGTTGGTAAAACTCCAGAGTGACATACAGATAATCAAGAGCAACCATTTGCTGCACACTTCTCACATTCATATTTTCATTTAACTCCGCCGATCCATCCTGCACGATGGATATTCTTCCCCACATTTGACAGATGAGGGAAGTGAAACGTAGCGAGCTGACTCATAACTTACCCAAGGCTCCACAGTTAACAGCCAGAGGTTTGGAATTCGAGCCAGGGCCGTCTGACCTCTACCTGTCTGGACCTGTGCTTAAGAGGCACTCTGCCGTGTCACTTCCGCAGAAGATATAAGAACCCCTCAAGGGCTGTGACTTTCCACAGGACTGCTATCTAGAAATATTAGCATGCTTTGAGGCAGCTGGCAGGCAGAGCGTCTTTCCTGATGCCATCTGCTCAGGCCTCGGTGAGAACATGTTCTCGGGCCTCCATAAACCCACACGTCAACACGTGCGAGGGAGGATGGGGTGGATTTGTTGAGGTTTTGGGGTGTGTGAGGACGTTTTCCACCCATGTTAGCCTGGTGCCTTCCAAATACCTTCCTTCCGGTTCTCCTGAAGTTCCGCCCCTCTCTCTAGTTGTGCCGAATGGTCGACTGATGATTTTTTTTTTTTTTTTTTGAGTTGGAGTCTCACTCTGTCGCCCAGACTGGAGTGCAGTGGCCGCTCCCGGCCACCGCAGCCTCGACCCGCTGGGCTCCGGCGATCCTTCCGCCTCAGCCTTCCGAGCAGCCGGAATTACAGGCACGCGCTACCACGCCCGGCTGATTTTTTGATTCATTGTAGAGATGAGGTCTCGCCGCCCAGGTGGGTCTCGAACCCGCGGGCTCAGGCCATCCACTCACCTCAGCCTCCCAAAGGCGCGGGATGACAGGCTGAGCCACCGAGCCCGGCTAACTGATGACTTTCTCTCTCTCCTTTCCCCTCGGCAAAACTTCCCATCGGTAGAACACTGCGTAGAGTTCCAGAAGACCAACGGCTCCCTGAATGGAACCGCTGAGAACGCCACCTCCCCTGTCATCGAGTTCTGGGAGTAAGTGAGGCCCTCCTTCCCTTCCCACGGCGAGGCGGCCGCCTGTTCAGAAGAAGGACATGGGGTGGGGTCGACATGGTGACTCGGCGGCCAACAAGGGAAGTCCTTCCCCTTCCTTCTTTGCTGGCCCTGTCACCCGAGTGGCTTTTTCTCTGCTGTGCCTGTATTTGTAGTTACTGCAGGGCCGGTTTCAGAGATGAGAATCTTGTAGGGTATGCGTGCATACAGGCCACATTTCTGACTTCTTCCTCTGCCACTCTGTGTGTGTGCCCGCTCACCCAGCCCCTGAATATTTCCTCCCCGAGCCTGATTCCTAGTATCAAAACATCCTGTGGCCGAGTGTGGTGGCTCATGCCTGTAATCCCCCTACTTTGGGAGGCTGAGGCGGGAGGATTGCTTGAGTCAAGGAGATCAAGACCAGCCTGGACAACACAGCAAGACCTCTTTTCTACAAAAAAATAGAAAAAATAGCCGGGCACGGTGGTGTGTGCCTGTCGTCCCAGCTACTCGGGAGACTGAGGAGGAAGGATCGCTTGGGCCCAGGAGTTTCAGGCTGCAGTGAGCTGTGATCATGCCAGTGCTCTCCAGCCTGGGCAATAGAGTGAGACCCTGTTTCAAAACAAAAACACCCACATTGTAAGACCCTGGTGGAGAAAATACCTCTCTTTCCCTGGGGTTAACAGTACTCACAGCAAACTCACCCGGAAAGTTCACATTGGTCAGCCTTTGTATCTGCCTCTACCCCTAGGCGAGGATAGCCTCTCAGACCCCAGCGAAGGGAGCTGGTGAGCCTTTGGGGCGAACCTGGAGCCAGGGGTCTGCTGGCCCAGGCAGGTAGGTTTCGTTCAGACCCGAGGCTGGCGGGACGAGCAAGCCAGGCTCAACCCTTCTCTCCCCAGGCGGCGGGTCCTGAAGATCTCGGATGGCATCCAGCACCTGGGCGCCCTGCGCTGGGAGCTGGCCCTGTGTCTCCTGCTGGCCTGGATCATCTGCTACTTCTGCATCTGGAAGGGGGTCAAGTCCACCGGCAAGGTCGGTGTGGGAGAGCTCCGGCCCCCCCATCCCAGCACTCCCTGCTCCCCCGCCCCCTCCCCGGGGGTGTGGCCCAGGAGTGCCAGAAGCTGTGGCCTTGTCAGGCATGGAGGGAATGACCCAGCCAAGCTTTGATGGGGCTTCCTTCCTTGATCCAATCCTACATACGTCTGGTATTTAAGGACACACCATGAGAGAGTGAGAAAGACACTCTGGGGCAGCGTGGCCTTGGAATGTACCAGGCGCGGGAATGTTGCCAATCGAACCCGGTTCATGACTCCCTCTTTTTTTTTTGAAAGCAGGATTTATTAAGAGGACAGAAAAGCTTCCACAGTGGGAGGGGACCCGGGGGGGTTGCCCACGATTCCCTCTTTCATACCACAGTTCTTTGGAAAAAGAATTCCTAAGACTTGATTCTCAACCAACTCAAGAAATCTGGCGAACTCTGCCCCGGAGCTCATATGAGTTCTTAGAAGACTTTTTTTTTTTTTTTTTTTTTT
>NW_007248651.1:249841-265148 GCF_000164805.1 Carlito syrichta | reverse complement strand
TCTCACCCCTGTCGCCCAGACTGGAGTGCAGTGGCCGCTCCGGGCCACCGCAGCCTCGACCTGCTGGGCTCCGGCGATCCTTCCGCCTCAGCCTTCCAAGGAGCCGGAACTACAGGCTCGCGCTACCACGCCCGGCTCATTTTTTGATTTATTATAGAGACGAGGTCTCGCCAAGTTGCCCGGGTGGGTCTCGAACCCACCGGCTCAGGCGATCCACTCACCTCAGCCTCCCAAAGTGCTGGGATTGCAGGCTGAGCCATTGAGCCCGGCCTAGAAGGCTCTTTAATTCTTCTGACAAGTCTTCCTTCCTAAGCTGGCTGCCTGGTTGTGCTAAGCTAGTAAGCTCTGTGAGGACCTGACAACGCTTTCCTCGATGCCACGGGCACTGGCTGGGAGGATGTCTGGGTTCATTCAGTCACTCGACAAATATTTGCTGGATCTATGGGGAGGGAGTAAGGGGAGGTGAATGGTTTGAGGAGGGGGGGAGAGGAGAATCGTGGCTCCAGGCACGGGGCAGGTGGAACTGAACAGCTGCAGGTGGGGGGGGGGGAAGCTCCTAACTCGCACGCCCCGTGTCTCTCCTCTGCCCCATGGCCAGGTGGTCTACGTCACAGCCACATTCCCTTACCTCATGCTGGTGGTCCTGTTAATTCGAGGGGTGACGCTGCCCGGGGCAACCCAAGGAATTAAGTTTTACCTGTACCCAGACCTCACGCGCCTCTGGGATCCCCAGGTAAGACGCCACGGTGGGGGCCCTCGCTGGCTCTGGAGTGCTTGGCTTTCCGGGGCTCTGGGGGAAATCCCTGCTCCTGCCCACCCCCCAGGGCATCCCCGGTGGTGGTGGGGGGGCACCCTTCCTTCACCAGACAGCTCTTGGCAGCTGTCTGTGGTCACAGGGTGTCCGATGCTGCCTTTTCTGGGCTCACGACGGCCGAGAAACCCAGGGGCCTGAAACCCTGGTGATGCTTCTCAGGGGTTGCAAAGATGTCCCTAACAGTCCTTCCTCAAGGACCGAGCTGTTCTCAGCCCCTCTGCATGTATCTCGTAGGACCCCGTCTCCGACCCAGCTTCCTCTCTCGTTCTTACCCCTCACCCTGCCACCCTGTTCCCGCCTATGCCCACATGACCCACCCTAGGCCCCAGCGCCCAGTCCTGCCCTCACCAGACGGGCTGGTGTTAAGTTTCCTGTCAGTTGCCCCGGGAGCCGTCCGTCCGGGGCACTCGGCCCGCTTCCCGCCCCTCCTAGCCCTTCGGGCAGGTCTATACTCCAGCTTCCTTGTGGCCATGGCCGGGGCCGGGAGGGGTGGTGCTGCTGGCCGGCTGGAGTGTTGGATTGGAGCCCAGGAACCAGACGCCCCTGCCTCTGACCGGTGTCTCACGTCTCCTCTCTGGCAGCCAGGTGAAAGCTGGCAAAGCCAGGAGGTGTGGAGGGCTGAGGGCAGTGTGTGTAAGTGCCACCGCAGAGCCTGAAATGTGGCTGTCCAGTTACAGGCCCTGCCTCTGCCTCCTTGGTACCAAGGCCGCCCTCCCTGGGGAGTGTGTACAACTTGGAGATCTTCCTCTGGGTCGTTGTCGGAGTGTCTCTGTGTCTGTGAAAGGGACTCCAAGGAGACTTAAAGGGTGGGCAGCTCCCAACACATAGAACACTAAGCGCTGGATGGCAGGCACTTTCTTTTTGTTTTTGTGAGTCGAGTCTCACTCTGTCGCCCAGGCTGGAGTGCATCGGCACGCTCCCGGCCACCGCAGCCTCGACCTGCTGGGCTCGAGGGATCCTTCCACCTCAGCCTCCCAAGTAGCTGGGACTGTAGGCACGTGCCACCACACTCAGCTAATTTTTAAAAAATTTTTACTGTAGAAACAAGGGCTCGCCAGATTGCTCAGGCTGGTCTCGAACTCCTGAGCTCTGGCAATCCTCTTGCCTCGGCCTCCCGAAGTGCTGGGATTACAAGCGTGAGCCACCGCGCCCAACCTCCAGACGCTTTAGAGTCAGAGGGCACCAGCACGTCCACTGAAATTGCTGAGAGTCTGCGAGGACACAGGGATGGACACGCAGTCCTGGAATTTCATCCGAGGCCCAGAACGCAGTTCACACAGAGGCAGTGGCTCCCCCGTGCAGATTTCAGGCGACCCAGAAGCTGAATGGATCTCGGGCCTTCCAGGCACCCCTGCCAGAGTTGAGTCTTCTGTTCTAAGTTCCAGAGGCAGCCAGGCCCCTACTACTCAACCCTCCCCGCAGACAAGTAGTCCTGGGCATTTGTCCGGTATCTTCTGCTGGGATATGAGCTTATCTGTCTCCACCCCCATTTTTTTAGACGTAGAGATACAGATTGCCGTCACCTCATTTCCATGCAGGGCACGAGGGTGGCCAACAGGCTTTGGAGCCAAACTGTAGAACCCTAGCTGCTAAAGCTAGAAGAATCCCAGGGATCATCACAGGCAACCGCTTCAGTGCACAGATGAGTACACAGTGGCCTAAGGTCACACAGCAAGTAAGCGGCAGCCCAGGCGAGAGGTGGCTTTGTTTTGCAACTCACCAGCCTTTTGACTTATCTGGAACCAGAGGCCTGTGAGGACAGCAGGGAGCAAGCAGAACGTGTGTGGACAGGAGAGCTGAGGGGAGGCTTGCAGGACCAGTGAAGAGTCTGGCTCGGCTCCCCCGTGCAAGAGACAGTCACTGTGGCTGTGAGCAGTGGAGCCAGAAACTCGGGGCCAGGCTGCGAAGCACCCCTCTTTTGCAGGCGGGCCTCAGAGGACGGAGACATATTCAGGCAGGGAAGCAGGCAGGGAGGTTGGGGAGAAAAAGGACAGAGGGGCTCGATATCTCTAGAACTGATTTGTGGCTTTGTCCTGATCAGCTTTTTTTTTGAGTTGGGATCTCACTCTGATGCCCCGTGTAGTGGCACAGTCACAGCTCAACACAGCCTCAAATTGCTGGGCTTAGGCAATCGTCCCACCTCAGCCTCCTGAGTAGCCGGGACTACAGATACGCACCACCACGCCTGGCTAATTTTTTTTTTCTTTTTTTTGAGTCAGGGTCTCACTCTGTCACTCGGGCTTGAGTGCGGAGGCATGATCACAGCTCACCACAGCCACAAATTCCCAGGCTCGGGCAATCCTCCCACCTCAGCCTCCTGGGTACCTGAGACTCCAGGCGTGCACCACCATGCCCAACTAATTTTTTTTTTTTTTTTTTAGAGATGAGGTCTCACTGTGTTGCCCAAGCTGATCTGGAACTCCTGGGCTCAGGCAGTCGTCCCACCTCTGCCTCTCAAAGTGCTGGGATTACAGGTGTGAGCCATGGCGCCTGGCCCTGGTCAGCTATTTATAGCTAATGATGGGTGAGTGCTTACTGTCCCTGGCATTGTTAAGAGGTTTACATGCATTAGTTCGGCGAATCCTCACATCAGATCAACGAGGTAGCCCCATTTTACAGATAAGGAAATTAAGGCCAGAGCTCCAAAAGACTTTCTCATCCTTGTACCTGCAGCTGGAGCTGGATCCGAGTGATGACACACCCCACATACTTTTTGAAGCCTCTGGAAAACAAGGCTCCTGTCTGCTCACCTGTGTTTCTCTCACAGCTTATCCGTTCAGCTAAATTTCATTGAGAGCCAGGTGCCGTGGTTCGCACCTGTAATCCTAGCACTTTGGGAGGCCAAGCGAGAGGATTGCCTGAGCCCATGGGTTCGAGACCAGTCAGGGCAACATGGTGAGACCTCTCTACAATAAATCAAAAAATTAGCCAGGTGTGGTGGCACACACTTGTAGTTTCAGCTATTTGGAAGGCTGAGGCAGAAGGATTGCCTGAGCCCAGCAGGACGAGGCAGCGGCGGCCATGAGTGCCACCGCAGAGTAAGACTCCAACTCAAAAAAAAATTTTTGTTGTTGTTATCTGTTATGTGCCGGGTCTATTCTCAGTGCAGTGTTTGGTATGTAATAGCTTCCTGCAAATATGAAGAAGCTGGGCCAGGTGACCTTCAACTCTGAGAGCTAATAAGGCCACATTTCTGTGTCTGGGTGACTGCAGGGAATAACCTCTTTTTTTTTTTTTTGAATCAAAGTCTCAGGCTGGAGTGCAGTGGCACACTCACAGCCACCGCAGCCTCCACCTGCTGGATTCAGGTGATCCTCCCGCTTCAGCCTTCCAGGTAGCTGGAACCACAGGCGCACGCCACCACGCCCAGCCAATTTTTTGATTATTTATTGCAGAGACGAGGTCTCGCCAAGTTGGCCAGGCTGACCTCAAACCCCCGGACTCAGACAATCCTCTCACCTCAGCCTCCCAAAGTGCTGGTATTACAGGCGGGAGCCACCGTGCCCGGCAAGACCAAGACCTAGACCTCTTTTAATCTGCATTCCAGGACACCGCCCTTCCGGTTCCAGCCAGCTGTAGGCCGTGCAGGGAGCACACATCTTCAAGGGCTTTGAGGCTGTGGGGAGGGAGAGAGCCGCTACAAGAGCCAGACCTGGGCCTGAGCTTCGGAGCCGCCTTGCTGTCTGCCCGGGGCCTGTCCCAGGCTGAAGCCAGGCCTTTGCTGTCACTGATCAGAGCAGCACCTGCGGGGTGCGGGGTGGGGGGGGTGCCCTGCCGGAGCCCTAATTGATTTGAGCTGGCGCTCCCCAGGAAGTGTGAGAATTCCAGCTGGCATTTGCCTGGCACTTGAGAAGGGCGCAAGGTTCCTGCTCGCCAACACACAGACAGAAGACGGGGCCTGTCTCTGCCAAGCACTGGGGCCGGGAACCGGGA
Organism: Carlito syrichta; assembly: GCF_000164805.1. Lineage (NCBI taxonomy): Eukaryota > Metazoa > Chordata > Mammalia > Primates > Tarsiidae > Carlito > Carlito syrichta. Next base: position 260,401 of record NW_007248651.1, on the reverse strand, counting down.
GCCAGGCATAGACAGTGCTGTGTTTCCTGCGTGTTTCCTCTCCTTCTGCCAGGCTTGCTAGGGGAGTGCGGGGGCCCTGCCTTTTCTGGTGTTCCCGGGGCTCTGCTGGGAAGTGTGTGCTTTCTTGGGGCTTCGTCCTGACCTTGTGTCTGCTCTACTGAACTTGGTTGGATTGCTCCGGGCAAAGGATGGGACTCGATGTCCACAGAGGCCTCGTGGAATCTTTTTTTCTTTTTTTGAGTTGGGGGTCTCACCCTGTTGCCCAGCCTGGAGTACAATGGTGCGATCACGGCTCACTGCAGCTTCTACCTCCAGGGCTCAAGCCATCCTCACTCCCTAGCCTCTCAAGTAGCTGGGACTACAGGCATGCACCACCGTGCCTGGCTAATTTTCGAATTTCTTTTTTTTTTTTTGGTAGAGACGAGATTTCACTATGTTGCCTGGCTGGTCTTGAACCCCTGGGCTCAAGCAATCCTCCTGCCTTGGCCTCCCAAAGTGCTGGGATTATAGGCATGAGCCACGGTGCTGGGCCAGAACATTTTAAATCTCTATGTTTACAGTGTGTCCATGTAAGCAACAACTATCTGTACCTCCTAAAGTTATTGAAAGAAAAAGAAAAAAGCAAGTCTAGTGCAATGACTCATGCCTGTAATTCGAGTCCTTTGGGAGGCAGAGGCGAGAGGATTGCCTGAGTCCAGGGGTTTGAGACCAACCTGGGCAACTTGGTGAGACCTTGTCTCTACAATAAATCAAAAAATCAGCCAGGCGTGGTGGCACACGCCTGTAGTTCCAGCTACTTGGAAGGCGGAGTCGGAAGGATCACCAAAGCCCAGCAGGTTGAGGCTGCGGTGGCCGTGAGCGTGCCACTGCACTCCAGCCTGGGTGACAGAGTGAGACTCTGACTCAAAAAAAAAAAAAAGGAAAAGAAAAAATATATGTATATGTTAAGTAATTCTAATGAAAGATTTGTTCAGGGAGAATATTGGAATCATTGATTAGAGTTTACCTTCTTTTTTGTTTTATTTTGCTTTTTTTTTTTTTTTGAGACAGGGTCTCACTCTGCTGCCCAGGCTGGAGTGCAGTGACACAAACCCGGCTCACTGCAGGCTTGATGTCTTGGCCCAAGTGCCACCACACCTGGCTAATTTGTTTCTATTTATTGTAGCGATGAAATCTCGCTATGTTGTCTAGGCTGGTCTTGAACTCTTGGACTCAGCAATCCTCTCGCCTCGACCTCCCAAAGTGCTGGGATTACAGGCTTTACAGGCCTGAGCCACCCCACTTGGGCTTCATCTTTCCATTTTAGTATCAACATCACTGGCGTCTACGTTACCTCATTATCACTGATAAGTGAGTTGATTTTTAAAATAGCAGCAACAGCAAACAGCGGCCAAAATGAACACTTACGATGTGCTTACCATTTGCCAGGCATTTCCGCTGAGAACCTGACACAGTCTGATCCTTACACCAACCCTGGAAGTTAGGTGTTAGCCTCCTTTTACAGAGGGAGAAACAGAAGCTTAGGAAACTTAAGACACTTGCTCAGAATCGCAAAACTGGCATGCTTGGGATTTATCCCAAGTAGGCTTTTGACATCCGCTGTCTTATCCCCACGATAGAGCTTTTCCAAGGGATGTGAATTATTTGAGGGCTTTAAGGGCTGCTGCTTCTTATTCCAGAAGGTGGGTTAGGAAACATCCCTGTCGATGTGTTAGGCATTTTACATACATTGTTTTCCTTGCTATTATGCCCATTTTTCTGATGAGGAAAGGGAGGTTCAGAGTGGTTATGTGACTTGACTCACGTCACACAGCCAGTCATTAGTCAAGTCAGGAATGGAGCCCAGATCAGTCTGACCGTGCTTTTTCCATTACACACCACTGCCCTCCTAAAAATAGTAGACAGGCGTTACTAATCCTGGATGTTGGATTCAAGGCGGAAAACGTCTTTCCTGAATCTTCTTGAGGTCTCTTTCTTCCTCTTTCCCATGCAAGACCCTTTGACCGGTACTCCGCCCAGCGTCTTCACACTTGTTTTTTTCTTGGTCGGTCTTCTGCCCAGCCAAAGGCACATGGGACATTTGTTCCAGAAACCAGGCCTCCTGGACCGGGCAGGGAGCGGGTGGCCTGTCGTGGGGAACAGAACAGAACAGAACAGCGCGCTCTCTGGTTCCTTCAGCCCTCCTCCCACCCGGCTGCTGGCGGCAGCTGCGAGGAGAGTGAGCGCTTGCCAAGCTCCCAGCAAGGGGCCTTTGGTAAAACCCTCAACCTCCCCCTGCATCTCCCGGGGCTTTCAGTCTCCAGCCCAGTCTCCAGCTGACCTCACTGCCCCTCCTGCCCCCACGAGCGAGGTGGATGGCCAGGTCACGATGCGTCTTTCTTCCCAAGCCCAAGTTCACAGAGCGGCATCATGGTGGGCTCACGCCCCTGCCTGCTGGGGGCAACCACAGAGTGTCTCTGAGGGCACTCGGCGCTTCCCTGGTGACCTGCAGCCCGATCTGTACCCTGGGAAGCCAACGTCTGTCCTGCAGGCTCTCGGGCCACGTCTAGGATGACCTGTTTGGCAGCCAGCCCTGTGGGTCCCAAGAGGAAGCATCTCCCCTGCCGTCGCACGGCTGACAGGGGGGTAAATCCTTCTTTACAAGCTCAGGGCCTTTAGCCTGCAAGGCCCGTGCTTTTTTTGTTTTTTGTGAAGGTCTCACTCTGTTGCCCAGGCTGGAGTGCAGTGGCACGATCACAGCTCATTACAGACTTCACCCGGGCTCACGTGATCCTCCCATCTCAGCCCCTGGAGTAGCCAGGACTACGGGAATGCACTACCGTGCTCTGCTAAGTTTTTTATTTTTTGTAGAGCTAAGGTCCACTGTGTGGTCCAGGCTGGTCTCAAACTCCTGGCCTCAAGCGATCCTCTCACCTCAGCCTCCCAGAGTGCTGGAATTACAGGTGTGAGCCACCGCGCCGGGCAGATCCCACTCTTGAAGCTGTCGATAGCCCCCCTAGTGAGGCAGAAATGAGCTAGAACAGTGTGACCCAAGTTCATGTCCAAGTCACTGAGTTTTCCTGAGGTGACCACCCTCACAGGTTCTGCGACGCAGAGTTTTAGAAGATAAAAGGGTTGGAAACATCTTGTAGGAGCAAACAGACGGGTCGAGGCCTCTCCTTGAACGTGGTGTGGGGTCACGCTGAAATCTGCAGGCACCACCTCGGCCTGTCCTCCGGGTTGGCCTTTCATTCCCACCCTTTCCTTTTCTAGCCTCTGATATCAATCCCTACGCCTTCTTTCCTCTCCCCGTTATGATTTTTCCTCACGTTTAAAAGAGTCTCCCTAGCCGGTCACGGCGCTACCTGCCTGTAGCCCAGCCACTCGGGAGGCTGAGACATAAGGATCGCCTGAACCCAGGAGATCGAGGCTGCGGTGAGCTGTGAGCGTGCCCCTGCGCTCCAGCCTGGGCGACAGAGTGAGACCCCAACTCGAAAAAAAAAAGTTTCCCTGGTGCGTCTGACTTGCCGTGCTGTGTCCTTGCTGGTTCCGGCCCCTCCAAGTCCTCCCCTGTGCTCCTCACTGCTGACCCCTCTCCTTGGCAGTACTCGTGCCTCCTCGAGTGCCTTGGGATTTGCCAGCGAGCGCAAGGGTCAAGGAACAGGAGGCTGGAGACACCCTCCCCGTCCCTCCGCCCTCGATCCCCGCCCTGCTGCAGACCTGAAAATTTAACAAGAGGACGCGTGCCCTGAGCACATCCCCAAGGCCAGCTCTCGGGGGCGGGAGGGCAGTGGCCCCATGCCTGGCGGTCACGGGGATGGACAGGATCCGACTTCTGGGTGCTTCTTCAGGCCCAGAGATGCAGTGTCTGGATGGGGGAGGCTGGCTGAGGCATCGGCGCAATTAATTCTGAGGTAGCCAGCCTGCCAGGGGGGACCCTTGGACTCCCGCGATCCTGAGACAAGGGGGTCTTTGAGCAGGGAGGAGAGTGAAAAGGGACAGCACGGGGTAGGGGGCTTGGGGGCGGTGGCGATGGCCAGGGAGGCGGGCGATGGCCAGAGCCCAAGAAGGGATGGAGGGGCTGGAGGCCAGAGATTCGTGGAGGGAATTGGTGGAAGGGTGTCGGAGTCGATGGAAGGCCGCGGCCTGCTGGGAGCTGCTGCAACAAGGCTGGGCCGAGACGCCCACGGGGCCGTCCAGTGGCCTTTCTGTTAGGAGCAGACGTGAGGGACCCCTGCTCCAGATGTCTGCGGGGTCCGGAGCGCCACGCTCCCTCGCGGTGCTCACCTCGCTGAAGCAGGCGGGGCCTGGGGTGGGGGTGTAGCCTCCCCACTCCCCCCCAACCTCCCACAGATCCCCAGGGCTGCTCAGCCCCGTTGCCTTGATGTCCTCTCTCTTGGGGATGTTATTCTAGCTGTGAAATCTCCATCATAACAGGCACAGGCCAGCTGAGATAACAACAGTAACCCCTGCACCCCAGTATTTAGGCAGAGAGCTATTTCCCCCCAAGGAGTACAAAGCCCTTTCCAGATGCGTTTCTGCTCACCCTCTTGACTCGGTGTGAGCTGAGGGGAACTCTCCCTGGTGATTCCAAGGAGGTTCTGAGCGGCGAGGGACAAATACAGGTCCGTGGTGGCTCGGATGTTCAGGACCCGTATTCCTGGAGATCCCGTGCCTGGATTCCTCCCACACTGGTCACACCATCATGGATTGGAGAAAGCGGGGTGGAACCCAAGATCACAGTCAAGACACCAGGCCTCCCTTTGTTCTAGGACGTGGTCTCACCTTCCCGCATGCCTCCACTGTATGCCCGTAGTCTTTTTCTTTTCTTTCCTTTTGTGTCGAAGCCTCACTCTGTCACCCAAGCTGGGGTGCAGTGATATGCTCACGGCCACCTCAACCTGCTGGGCTCAGGGGGTCCTTCCGCCTCAGCCTTCCAAGTAGCTGGAACTCCAGGTGTGCGCCACCCTTCCGGGTTATTTTTATTTTTATTTTTTTGAGTTGGAGTCTCACCCTGTCGCCCAGACTGGAGTGCAGTGGCCGCTCCCGGCCACCGCAGGCTCGACCCGCTGGGCTCCGGTGATCCTTCCGCCTCAGCCTTCCAAGTAGCTGGAACTACAGGCGCGCGCTACCATGCCCGGCTGGTTTTTGATTTATTGTGGAGATGAGGTCTCGCAAGTTGCCCAGGCGGGTCTCGAACCCGCGGGCTCAGGCAATCCACTCACCTCAGCCTCCCCAAGCGAGGGATTACAGGCTGAGCCACCGAGCCCGGCCAGTTAATTTTTTTAAAACATGATTTGATGTAGAAAGGAGGTCTTGCCAAGTTGCCCAGGCCGGTCTTGAACCCCTAGGCTCAGACAATCCTCTCTCCTTGGCCTCCCAAAGTGCTGGAATTACAGACCGGAGCCACTGCGCCCGGACAGTCTTGTTCTTTGAGTGGCTATGCCCGTTCCATCCTGCTCGTGCCCAAGAAGCTTCTTCTAGGAGCCCAGGGGTGGAGCCCCCCAGGTTGAACAGGAGTGGCAGGGGGTGTCTACGTGGGCTAAGGTTTCTCATCCCTCGCCGGTGCCTGGCTCAGCCACACGCCCGTGTCCTCCCAGGGAGGCCCGAGTGGCCCGGAGCTCATGGCGTTCAGCTTCCTTGCCTTTTCCCTCGTAGGTGTGGATGGACGCGGGCACCCAGATCTTCTTCTCCTTCGCCATCTGTCTAGGGTGTCTGATGGCCCTGGGCAGCTACAACCAGTACCACAACAATTGCTACAGGTGATCGGGGGTCTGAGCCACACACCTGCAACTCTCCACTGTCCCTCCAGCCACGCTAGGCCCGGGGGGGAGTTGGAGGGTGCACCACCTCCCGGATCTGCCCCCCTACCTGCCCCCCCACTTTCCAACACCCCAGGACTACCAGGAGCTGGAAGGAGCCAACTGCAGGACGGGCAGAGGGTCTGCCCCCAAAAGGGTGGGTCCACGGAGATGGGCTGGAGGACCACAGCAGGGCCGCACATCCCAGCGAGTGGCGAGATTAGAGGGGTCAGGAGCGCTCAGCAGGAAAGCGTGAGAGGCGCGGCACATCCTTAGATAAGGTCATTTTGTTCAATGTCATTGACGAGGGGGGACCCCAAACATCCGGAATTTATTTCTAGAAAATTGTGTATTTGTTCTCACACATTTAAACTTCAGTCACCTCCCAAGTACTCTCTATGCGATGCAATCTACCCACGGAGCTGCTTTCTCCACTGCTCCAGGCAGTTTTTGAACTCATCCATTTGGATGGCCTTCAGTGCTTCTGCCATTTTTTATTTCCCTTCTTCCCTTTTGGCAAAATGTTTCCCGTTGAGGACTTTTTTCATCTGGGGAAACAAACAAAACCAAAAAAAGTCTCTTGGGCGAGATTGTGTGAATCGGGAGGGTGGGTCACGGGGGTCAGGCCATTTATGGTCAAAAACTTCTGAGCACTCAGTTCAGTGTGGGCAGGTGCTTGGTCATGGTGGAAGAACCAATCACCTGTTTGCCACAGCTCAGGACATTCCTTCCACATTGATGCCGATGGGTTCCTAGAATACTTACCTAGCCGGGGATGCTGGCACCAAAAGGGACCTGCCCTCCAAAAGAAAACTTCATTTATGGCCGGGCTCGGTGGCTCAGCCTGAAATTCTAGCACTTTGAGGGGCCGAGGCGAGTGGATTGCCTGAGCCTGTGAATTCGAGACCCGCCTGGGCAACTTGGTGAGACCTCGTCTCTGCAATAAATGAAAAAAATGAGCCGGGCATGGTAGCGCGCGCCTGCAGGTCCAGCTACTCGGAAGGCTGAGGCGGAAGGATCGCCGGAGCCCAGCAGGTCCATGCTGGGGTGGCCATGAGCCTGCATGCCACTGTACTCCAGCCTGGGCAATGAAGTGTGACTCCAACTCAAAAAAAAAAACAAAAAACAATAACAACAAAAAAGAAAATTTCATTTTGGCGGGATACCCCCTCCTAATTATAATGTTGACGAGGAAAAAATGATTGGTTTTGGTATAAATTATTTGGCTTAAAGTCACAGTTTCTGGCTGGGCATGGTAGCTCATACCTGCAATCCCAGCACTTTGGGAGGCCAAGGTGGAAGGATTGCTTGAGGCCAGGAGTCTGACACCAGCTTCAGCAACATAGCGAGACCTTGTCTCTCCAAGAAGTAAAAAAATTAGTTGGGTGTGGTGGTGCAGGACTATAATCCCAGCTACTGAGGAGGCTGAAGAGGGAGGATCTTCTGAGCCCAGCAGGTTGAGGTCGTGGTGAGCTGTGAGCATCATGCCACTGCACTTGGGTGACAGAATGAGACCCCAACTCAAAAACAGAAACCTGTCGGAGGGGTTAAGTGAGGACTTACTGCAAATAGCAGCGTCGTGCCCTGGAGTCTGCTTGGTCAATCTGCCCCGACAAACGCCAACCCATTTGCTCGTCACCACCTAGGTAACCTCCCAGGCAGCCCGCTCACTTCATGTCCTCTCTCCACTGTCCCCTCCTTGCCCACCTGGCTCATGCTCAGAAAATTTAAACCACTTTCCAGATGTGCTGGGCTAAGACTGGAAAGGTCACAGTGTGCATTTCAAACTCAAACCGAGGTGACCGAGTTCGTTGTGGTCTGGGCTTCCCCATGTCCCTCTCCCCCGCCTTTGCAGGCCCAATGGAGCACAGGCAGAGAGGTCATGTCCCGGGAGGTGACAGCAACACGGCAGGGAGGTCGCTTATCATGTTTTATGTCCGGAGGGGTCATTCTTTTAGGGCTGCCTGGATTTATTCCTTGGCTGAGCTAGTGGGGGGCGGGGCAAGGTGGGGCAGAGCCAGTGCTTTGTGGGGTTATTTGTTTCTGGTTTGGGGTTTTGTTTTTTTCTTGAGTCAGACTCTCACTTCTTTGCCCAGGTTTTACCCACAACCTCGACCTCCTGGGCTCAGGTGGTCCTTCCACCTCAGCCTCCCAAGTAGCTGGCACTACAAGTGCATACCACCATGCACGGCTAATTTTTTGATTTGTGTGTGTGTGTGTGTGGAAGCGAGGTTTTGCTGTGTCACCTAGGCTGGTCTCAACCTCCTGGGCTCAGGCGATCCTCCCACCTGGGCCTCCTGAAGTGCTGGGATTACAGGCGTGAGCCACCACACCTGACCAGAACCAACACCTTGAATGGTCATCTGAATTCTGCCAGGACACCCTCGCAGCCCCCAGTCTCTGTGAAGGGGCTGGGACAGTGTCCGCTGGGAGGGGCTGTGCTCCCCTGGGCTTCCCGCTGGTACCCCAACAGGCAGCCTGAGACTTTGGCAGCCCCTTTCTGATCTGGCCTGTTTCCCCCTCCCCACAGGGACTGCATCGCCCTCTGCCTTCTCAACAGCGGCACCAGCTTTGTGGCCGGGTTTGCCATCTTCTCCATCCTGGGCTTCATGTCTCAGGAGCAGGGAGTGCCCATTTCCGAAGTGGCCGAGTCAGGTGAGTGGTGCCGGGCGGGACCTGAGGGCCGTGAGCCTGGCTTGACCTCCCGCAACTGGGATCCGAAGGCGTTTGGGCTTGTCGCCTGCACTCTGGGTGAGCTACGGTCACCTTTCAGTGGGTGCGTTCTGGAAAGACTTGGGGAAGATTGAGACAGTGATTCCAGCTTCAAAGAGTAGATGGGGACACAGTGAGCATTTTTCTTCCTACCCCCGGTTTCCAGTTCATTACCCTGGAGGCAGACAGCGTAATCAGTTTCGTGTTTATTCTCTTGGAGATCGTTTAGACATGTATGAGAAAAAAAATGTTTATGTACACGTACATATTTCTATTTCTAGTCTCACCCCCCTTTAAAAAAACCAAATGACAACTTACTACATACACTGTTCTGCACTCTGCCTTGTTGTGTTCACCTTAAAATGTATCTCAGGCAACCCCTTCGGGTCCCCTTCTACTGTGGGAGTGTTTATGTCCTTCCAATAAATAAATCCTGCTTTCACACACACACACACGCGCACACACACACACAAATGTATCTCAGACTAGGCACAGTGGCTCACACCTGTCATCCTAGCACTTTGGGAAGCCGAGGCTAGAGAATGGCTTGAGCCCAGGAGTTTGACACCAGCCTGGGCAACATAGAGAGATCTCATCTCTACAAAAATTCAAAAAATTAGCCGGGCGTGGTAGTGCACACCTATAGTCGCAGCTACTCGGGAGACTGAGGCAGAAGATGTGCCTGAGCCCAGGAGATCGAGGCTGCGGTGAGCCATGACCGTGCCATTGCACTCCAGCCTGGGTGGCAGAGTGATACCATGAATAAAAAGATAAATCGAGACGGGCTCGGTGGCTCAGCCTGTAATCCCACGTCTTGGGAGGCTGAAGTGAGTGGATTGCCTGAGCCCGCGGGTTCGAGACCCGCCTGGGCAACTTGGTGAGGCCTCATCTCTACAACAAATCAAAAATTAGCCGGGTGTGGTAGCGCACGCCTGTAGTTCCAGCTCCTTGGAAGGCTGAGGCGGAAGGATCGCCAGAGCCCAATAGGTCGAGGCTGCGGTGGCTGGGAGCGGCCACTGCACTCCAGTCTGGGTGACTGAGTGAGACTCCAACTAAAAAAAAAAGAAAGAAAGAAAGAAAGAAAGGTAAATGTGTGCTCTGCCTCCCAGCCAGTTGTGTATACTAGACTCTGTTACTTATGGTACCTCACCTTTAAGTACCAAACTTTGGATCATTTAAGGAAGTTTGGCTTTCATAACCAAGAACCTGATAAAGCAGGGTTTAAATAAGAAAGGCTTGGATAGGCCGGGCTTGGTGACTCAAGTCTGTAATCCCAGCACTTTGGGTGGCCGAGGAGAGAGGATTGCCTGAGTCCAGGAGTTTGAGACCAGCCTAGACAACTTGGTGAGACTTCTTCTTTACAGAAAATCTAAAAACTAGCCGGGTGTGGTGGTGCATGCCTGTAATTCCGGCTACTCGGAAGGCTGAGGCGGAAGGATCGCCGGAGCCCAGCAGGTTGAGGCTGTGGTGGCCGGGAGCGGCCACCGCACTCCAGGCTGGGCAACAGAGTGAGACTCCAACTCAAAAAAAAAAAAGATAAATCAAAGTGAAATAAAACAAAACAACCCCCCCCCAAAAACCCAATAAATAAATAAAAGGTATGTCAGAGGTAAGTTTCCATCAGTACATAGAGTTTCTCCCTTTCCTGACTGCCTTGCCACCATGCAGGGTTATTGTTGCTTTTAAGTGAGATCAGGACCCAGTCCCCCACGTAAATAACCTGTAAAACGTTTCTCTTGCTCTTCCCCTGATCTTGGGGACCACCCACTTTCCCTCTGCAACAAGACCCTGTGTTATCATGGCCTTCCCAAGCACACGCCTGTCACACAAGATGCCAAGCACTGGGCAGCAGACTTCGCTGCTTCCCATTAAGAAGGATAATGTTAGCCGGGCTCGGTGGCTCAGCCTGTCATCCCAGCGCTTTGGGAGGCTGAGGTGAGTGGACGGCCTGAGCCCGTGAGTTCGAGACCCGCCTGGGCAACTTGGTGAGACCTCGTCTCTACATTAGATCAAAAAATTAGCCGGGCGTGGTAGCGCGCGCCTGTAGTTCCGGCTACTTGGAAGGCTG
>NW_007248651.1:229416-249751 GCF_000164805.1 Carlito syrichta | reverse complement strand
GCAGCCACTGCACTCCAGTCTGGGCGACAGGGTGAGACTCCAACTCAAAAAAAAAAAAGGATAACATTGCCAGGCGCAGTGGCTCATGCCTGTCATCCCAGCACTTGGGAGGTGGAGGCAAGAGGATCACCTGAGTCCAAAGGTTTGAGACCAGCCTAGGCAACATAGAAGGACCTTGTCTCTACAATACATAAAAAAATTAGTCATGCATGGTGGCGCATCCTGTAGTTCCAGCTACTTGAAAGGCAGAAGGCAGAAGGATCCCCTGAGCCCAGCAGGCCGAGGCTGCAGGGGCCGTGAGCGTGCCACTGCACTCTAGCCTAGGTGACAGAGTGAGGCTCCAATTAAAAAAAAAAGCACTAAGCACTAAGCACGTACTGTGTGCCAAGCACCTCATGGAGCACTCTGCCTGGACCATGCGACGTCAGCCTGTGAAGCAGTAATGAGCACGATCCCCATCTTGTCCACGGGGGGCCCGGGACTCGAAGACACGAACAACGGCCAAGGTCATGGTGATACTTCACTTTCCAGAGGACGCCTCTTACGGACAGACCTAGGCTCTGGCATGTGAATTTGTTCTTGCCATCTGAGCCAGCTGAGAGGAACATTCATTAACCACGAGGACGTGTGTGTGTGTGTGCGCGCGCGCGCGTGTCCGTGGCCTTCTGAAATTAGCGCCAGTGCGCTCATGGTAGGGTGACAGAAAAGGCTCCGGGCGCAGGGAGGCGAACTGGAGGCCTCCGAGGCATTTTCTTTGGCACCACCTACGTCCTTTGTCAACGCAGCACAGCCTCGCCCTCAGCTGGGCATGACGGCCCGGTTCCCGCAGGGCCCCCCACCTCCTCTTGCTGACACCCGTCACTTCCACACCTTTATCTGGCCTGAGTGAGCCCTGGTGGCTCCAAGCCTGGCCGCCCAGGACCTTGAGGTTCTGTTCTTGCCACACAGCCTGTGGAGCCTTGGAAGCCGGGCAGAGGTGTGGGCGGCTTCTCCTGGGTGCGGATGGTGGTGGTGAGGGTCACTTGGGGCGCAGTCTCCTCTGGCCCCTGTCACCGCACGGCCCCCGCCCCGGGAGCCGTGGGTCCACGGGTGGCCGGGCGGTGCTCCCCTCTCCGTTCCTTGCTGCAGGCCCCGGCCTCGCGTTCATTGCCTACCCCCGGGCCGTGGTGATGCTCCCCTTCTCTCCTCTGTGGGCCTGCTGTTTCTTCTTCATGGTTGTTCTCCTGGGACTGGACAGCCAGGTACCGAGAGGCGGCTGCGGGAGCCTGAGAGATGACGGGGCTGCGGGCTGGGGAGGGGGCGCCATGGGCAGGCGGTCGAGGTCGAGGTCCCAAGGGGCCTTCAAAGAGGAGGGGCCCGGGTGAATGTCAGAAGCGGAGGCCCATCCGGGGACCCGGAAGAGCCTGCAGGGTGGGTTCAGACCTCACCCCGCCAGGTTAGGGGCTCTGGGGACTTGCGACAGCCAGGCTGGCGGGGCTGAGCTCAGGAGCCGGAGCTGGTGGGCGGCCGGGGCCGGTCTTGGGCGCACTCCTTCCCTCCAATCCTTTTGCCCTCTCACCCAGTTTGTGTGCGTAGAAAGCCTGGTGACAGCGCTGGTGGACATGTACCCCCGCGTGTTCCGCAAGAAGAACCGGAGGGAGGTCCTCATCCTCGGCGTGTCCGTCGTCTCCTTCCTCGTGGGACTGGTCATGCTCACGGAGGTGAGGGCCTGGGAGGCCAGAGGGGACGCGCTGGGGCGGGAGACAAGCCGGGGGCAGCCGCTGCCTGTGTCCAGGCAATGTCGTGGTTGGCTTCGGGTCGCAGTTGGCTTCGGGTCACGGGCGGGCCTTGGGCGATTCAGGGCGCTGGCACTCCCTCCCTCCACCCCCCCCCAAAAAAAGGACAAAGCAGGCAAGTTCCTCTTCTGGCCTTCGGGGCGCCAGCCACCCCCCTCAGGGATGTCATTTGGCTCCACTGTAAGCGAGGTGTGGAAGAGATGGTTGAGAAGTCCTGGGCTGGGAAAAACGGCCCCTCCAGCAATACCCTGCGGCTTCCCAGGCAGCTGGACCAAGTTCTATGCACAAGCCTCAAAGGGAGAAAAGGCACCTCGGGGCTGGGTGACATCTGCGTGATGTCTCGAGGGAGAGGGAAGGAGCTTGATCATGCCGGTGACAACCCCTTTCTTTCTTTCTTTTTTTTTTTTGAGTTGGAATCTTACTCCGTTGCCCAGACTGGAGGGCAGTGGCCGCTCCCGGCCAGCGCAGCCTCGACCCATTGGACTCAGGCGATCCTTCGGCCTTAGCCTTTCTTTTCTTTTCTTTTTTTTTGAGTTGGAGTCTCACTCTGTTGCCCAGACTGGAGGGCAGTGGCCGCTCCCGGCCACCGCATCCTCGACCTGCTGGGCTCCGGCGATCCTGCTGCCTCGGCCTTCCAAGTAGCCGGAACTACAGGCGCGCGCTCCCATGCCCGGCTAATTTTTGACTTATTGTAGAGATGAGGTCTCACCAAGTTGCCCAGGAGGGTCTCGAACCCGCAGGCTCAGGCAATCCACTCACCTCGGCCTCCCAAGGCGCCTTTCTTGATTCTTCCCCAGAGAGTACACACAATGGCTTGGGACCTGGGGTCAATCCCTAAATGTTTTCAAGGATCATCTAACAATGGCCTTCTGACTTCACCTATCTTCCACCCCAAAACCATAATAAAAGTAATTATTGCCTCATAGCTGCTTCATACTTCACAGATGACAAATTACATTCTCTTTTATGATCTGTCTGCTGTGAGCCTCAGTAGCTCTCCTCTGCACCCTGACGGTATGAGACTGAAGGACACAGGGACCCCAGGGGTGAATCTGTTTCCTCTGGATAAAGTTCTTTTTAAAATAACCGACTCTGGCCAGACACTGTGGCTCACGCCTGTAATCCCCACACTTTGGGCGGCTGAGGCGAAAGGATTGCCTGAGCCTAAGAGTTCGAGACCAGCCTAGGTAACATGGCAGGGCCTCATCTCCACAATAAATTTAACAAATTAGCTGGGTGTGGTGGCACATGCCTGTAGTTCCAGCTACTTGGAAGGCTGGGGCGGAAGGATCGCCTGAGCCCAGCGGGTCAAGGCTGCGGTGAGCCATGATCGTGCCACCGCACTCCAGCCTGGGCGACAAAGTGAGACTCCCCAGCTCAAAAACATAAAATAAGTAAAAGAAAAGAAAACATCTCCTCCCGTGCAGGGTGGCATGTACGTGTTTCAGCTCTTCGACTACTATGCGGCGAGTGGCATGTGTCTCCTGTTTGTGGCCATCTTTGAGTCCCTCTGTGTGGCTTGGGTTTACGGTGAGTGACTCCTCCCCTGGGTCCCAGGACTCTCCTCCACCCCTGGGCCCTTAGACAGAAGAGAGACCTCCACCACTCACCTTCATTCCAGGGGATGGCTTCTCGCCTCAGCCTCAAAAGTCGCGGGAATTCTAGACTGCTCTCCCTCCAGGAGAGCCCTGCCCACGGTGCTGGTTATAGCTACGCGCAGACCACCTCAGCCGGGCTCATATCCAAGCCTTTTCAGCTCTTAACAACCTTGATAATCAGGAAGTGACCGCCCTTCCCTAAGCCGAGCCCTGCCTGCTGCTGTTTGCGCCTATGGGTTCCAGGAAGGAGCTGTTCCCAGCAGCTCTTTGGAAAGACAACCATGACGTCTTATACTCACCCTGGTCTGAGTGTGGCCCCCCCCAATGCTCTGGACACTGAAGAATGGCCTCTCCCCCACCTTCTTTTCTCCATGGTAGGAGCCCGGCGCTTCTATGACAACATTGAAGACATGATTGGCTACAGGCCGTGGCCTCTTATCAGATACTGTTGGCTTTTCCTCACTCCAGCCGTGTGCACAGTAAGAGAACCCTCAAGGGATACAGCCAGACCAAGGGAGGGAAAGAGGGTGGCACCTCGGGGTAGAGAGACCGCTAGCTCCAGATGGACTTCTCCCAAGGAAGTGAAAGTCTTCTTAGATTTTCCTTCATCTTCCTGTTGGATTCTAGAAAACAACAACCAGGTAGAGTCCTCCTTCCCATTTCACAGAAGGATAAACTGAGGCCCAGAGCTCTGCGTCGTGAGACTCACAGCATAGTGTGAGTCTCACATTGCAGGCAGGACTGATACCCAAGCGCATTGGGCTGTTCGTGATAATACTAATAACCACAGTATTGTCCACATAATGTTATGAATACATACTATATTATATACACATCCGCACACTATATTAATACCCAGCATCAATAACCACATACTGGCCTCAGTCACGGAACACTTCCGCGTATTAACTCATCGAATCCTCTCAGGAACCTGTTGAGTAAGTGCTGCCATGACACTCGACAGACGAAGCTGGGGTTAAGGAGATAAGCAAGTCTCCCAAGCTAGGAAGTTGCAGAGAGCTAGGATTCGAACCCAGGCACAGGGCACTGCTTCTTCTGGCTCTATCTGTGTCCAGGATGTGACTGTGGAACGGGGAGGAGGAGGGGCAGGGAGGAGGCATGATCCCTACCCCCAAACTCATGGTCCACACCTTCAAGGACCCAGCAGGCACACGCTCACTTCCCAATTGGGAGCCAACCACGTGTAGAGTGCCCAGGGGTCGTCGGGCGTGGTGGCTCACGTCTGTCATCCCAGCACTTTGGGAGGTAGAGGCGGGAGGATTGCCTGAGCCCAGGGGTTGGAGACCAGCCGGGGCAACATGGCAAGACCTCGTCCCTACAATCAATCAAAAACTGAGCCGGGCATGGTGGCTCGCGCCTGTAGTTCCAGCTCCTTGGAAGGCTGAGGCGGAAGGATCTCCGGAGCCCGGCAGGTCGAGGCTGCGGTGGCCGGGAGCGTGCCCCTGCACTCCAGCCTGGGCGACAGAGTGAGAATCTGACACGAAAAACAAAACAGAAGTGCCCAGGGACACAGGAGCCCTGGCGTGGCAGGGCATGTGCTCTGGAAATACGACAGGGGCGTGGCAGGGTGGGGGTCTTTTGAGCAGACTGTGACGGGACTGGCGGCTAACTGGCCCCGACGCACCAGAGGCAAATGCTGGCTTCGAGCGCCATCTCCGCCCACCCCAGCCCCTCTCTCCACGGCTCCTTCCCAGGCCACCTTCCTCTTCTCCCTGATCAAGTACACTCCGCTGACCTACAACAAGAAGTACACGTACCCTTGGTGGGGGGACGCCCTGGGCTGGCTCCTGGCGCTGTCCTCGATGGTCTGCATCCCCGCCTGGAGCGTCTACAAACTCGGCACCCTCAAGGGCTCCTTCCGAGAGGTGGGGAGTCAGCAGGGAGGAGGCCATCGGAGGGGGAGAAGCTGGTACCCCGGGGACGGTGAGCCTGGCCAGGCATCCAGGGAGGGATGGAGAGAGTCCAGGGAGAGACCGGGTGACCCCAGGACACAGGCTGGGATGTCAAGGAGGGCAGGTTTGTGGGGGGGACGGGAGTGAGGGGGGAAGTTGGCAGGCCCGCCCCCAGGGCGTCACGCGACGGGCCCCTCCCCTCCCCTCGCAGAGACTCCGCCAGCTCGTGTGCCCAGCTGAGGACCTGCCTCAGCGGAGCCAAGCAGCACCGCCCACTCCTGCCAGCCCCAGGACGTCACTGCTCAGACCCACAGAGCTCGAGTCTCACTGCTAGGGGAGAGGCCCGGGATGGTGCCCGTGAGCCCGGCTGTGGGGACGCGGCAGAGGGCACAGGGCGGCAGCGCCCCCCGCTGCTGCTCCGCCCCCCGGACGGGGCGGATTAGACAAGAGGGGCTCCTCTGGAACCTGCCTTCCGAGCTGGGGGCCTCCCGCCGCAGCCTCCCCGCCCCGGGGCGGCCTGAGCCGCCGTGGCGTGCTGGTGTCCAGGGCATCGCTTTGAAACAGAGGCCGGGAAGCTGGGCGAGGGCTGGTGGGTGGCGGTGAGATCGCGGTCGGCCTGGGGCGCCCCCTTCCCTCCGTGCATTAAATCCTCATATTCTTCCCACTGACTGCCAGCGGTTTGTCGGTTTCACACAGCGGAGGTGATGGCTGTGGAGGGAGGGTGGGGCCAGGTTGAGCCCTCCCCCCTCCCCGTCGTCAGACACCTGGACCAGAGGAGGCTGTCACTTCTGTCCCCATTTCCGCCCAGATTCCCCACCCTCCACCCCGCGAATACGAAGGGAAGCTGGCCCCGCATGGCGGCTCACGCCTGTCATCCCAGCACTTTGGGAGGCTGAGGCGGGAGGATAGCTTGAGGCCAGGCATTTGAGACCAGCCTGGGCAACACAGTGAGACCTCCGCTCTGCCAAAATTAGAGGAGGAGGAGGGAAATTGTAGGAAGGATGAAGGAGACTGAGCCCGAACTAAGGGAAGGGAAGAGGAAAGACTGGGGGCACCTTCTTCCGGCCACTCGACCCGGTTGTGTCCTTGCCTGTCCGCACTTGCCAAAGCCAGGTCCGTGCGTGCCCCCCGGGGCCTGGTGTTGGGTGCACGGGAGAGAGGGGACTGTGCCGGTCTGAGGCGACAGGGCGGGGAGCCTTGGCCCCAGCGGGAGCTGCCCGGCTCAGCCAGCAGAGGGACCCTCCTTCCTCAGGACCACCCCACTCTTCCGAAACTCCAGACACTGTCGCCACCAGACGTGGCCACGAGGGGGTGGCACCGCCATGACCACAGCCCCGTTGCCAGGGCCGGAGCTGCCGGAATGATCTTGTGGGGCTGCAAAGGGGACCCGGGTGGAAGCCAGAGTCTCTCCCGCCTTGGGGTCGGGGGCATGGCCTTGGCCCCGGTGGGTGCCGCAGGTGTGTCTTCGCGGCCTTATCTCCGAGCGGGGGGCATGGAGCCGGGGCCTCCGTATTTCTGGCTGTTGCTAGGTGTGTGGTTTTGCAAGTGGCTGAACACAGGCAGCTATGCTTCTCCCTGCTGTGAGCAGATTGTGTCTGCCTGTGTCTCTGCCTCCATTCAGATGGATCTTGGGCGCTGCTCCGGTGAGTGTCCCGCGATGCTTAGAGCAGTCCAAGCGCCTGCAGGGTCCTTGGGTGATTTTCCTGGCTTTTTACCCGTCCATCAGTGAGAAAATGCACTGAAATCTTTGCCAGTCTTCAATTTTTGATTTGTTTTTTTGAGTTGGAGTCTCACTCTGTTGCCCAGGCTGGAGCGCAGTGGTACGATCTTGGCCACTGCGGCCTCGACCTGCTGGGCTCAGATGATCCTCCTGTCCCAGTCCTCCAAGTAGCTGAGACTATAGGCGTGCACCCCCACGCCCGGTTGATTTTTTGATTTATTGTAGAGACGAGGTCTTCCATGTTACCCAGACCGGTCTCGAACTCCGGAGCTCAGGTAATCCTCTCATCTCGGCCTCCCAAAGTGCTGGGATCACAGGCATGAGTCACCACACCCGGCCAACTTTTTGTGTTTGTAGGGTTTGCGAAAATGAAAGGTAGCAGCCCTACTGTGTGTTGGCCTTGGCAGCTGCTTCCTGCAGAGTGACGGGATGGGCATTCCCCAGGGATGCCCGTCTCAACTCCAGTCCTAAGGCGGGATCAGTGAACCCGCTCCAGAAGCGTGCCAGCCTCCAGCTCCCATGCCTGGCCACGCCATCCATCAACGCCATGACAGAACAACGACGGCGCAGTGCCGGGCTACGCTCACGACTCACGTGCAAACACAGATACAAGTTTTTAAACAACAAACCGCGACCCACGCCACGAAAGGAAAGAGCAAAGAGCTGTGAGAAAGAATGACGGGTCTGTGGGAGGGAGGGCTCCTCGTGCCGTAGGTTGGGCGGTCTGGGTAGGCGATTCTAGGGCGAGACATCTGCCCCTCTAGACACCCGTCTGACTAAGGTGCCAGACTCTGCCAAGCCCGGGAAGGAATGGGGGCAGTTTGCTAATGGTGACCTGAGTCCTACTTCCACGCCTGGTGGAAGACAGTGCGAAAGACAGCAAGACCTCCTGGCCTCCGCCTGGCTGTGTGGCTGGAAGTTACTTGGAATTCAGGCTCGTTGTTTTTCAGATGGAGATAATATCACGCACCCCGACGGCTGTGGGGTTCAAATGAAGTCATGGGTGGGTGTGAGGGCATTTTCAGTCACTTGGTGCCAAGTGGTGTGAGGTCATCAAACCAGCTGGGAAGCACAGGAGGGAGAGATGCCCTAGCAGACCCCCCACCGGAGGGAGGGCTGACAGGGGTTGTGAGAATGCTGCTGGCTCGGGTCAGGGCTGGGGGAAAACAGCAGGACAGGACTAGGCCTGGCTTTTTTTTTTGAGTTGGAGTCTCACTCCATTGCCCAGACTGGAGTGCAGCGGCCGCTCCCGCCCACCGCAGCCTCGACCTGCTGGGCTCCGGCGATCCTTCCGCCTCAGCCTTCCGAGCTGGAACTACAGGCACGTGCTACCACGCCCGGCTGATTTTTTGATTTATTGTAGAGATGAGGTCTCGCTGCCCAGGCGGGTCTTGAACCCGCGGGCTCAGGCCGTCCACTCACCTCGGCCTCCCAAAGCGCTGGGATGACAGGGTGAGCCACCGAGCCCAGCCTAGGCCTGGCTTTTGAACGGGCTGAATGGCTGGTGGTGGTGGTGGAGGCGGCTGTGTGAGTCCCAGCTGGTCTCCCTGCCTGGAAGGGTGGGTGGCAGATCCCAGAGGAAGAAGACAGGAAAGGAAGGGGAGCCCTTTCTCACCTGGAGGCCACACCTGTTGGAGAAGACAGGCAGGTGGGGAGGGGGGTGGGCAAGCACTAACTGAAGGGGAAGGGGAGCAGAAGCTCAGATAGCCAGAGTTACCAGCGCAGCCCAGGGCCCAGGTAAGCTACTTGCTGGGCACTGAACCCACCAGGCTGCCCAGGACCTCAGACCTTGCCCACATGGGTCCCCAGGTCTCAGATCCACACATGTGCGGGCACACACTGTCCCTTCCATCCCCAGATAAATGTGCACAAACTCAGAAACACTGCAGTCAGCCAAGCACACTATCTACAGAGGTGTGCAGACCTGGCTTGCACCCTGGCACATTCACTTGCTAACTGTGTGACCTTGGGCAAGGGAACCTGTCTGGTTCTTGGTTTTCTCCTCCCTAAAATGGGAGTAATGCTACCTGCATCACAGCGTTGCCAGAGTCAAGCGGCAGCTGCAGGGACAGCTGCCCTGGGGACACTTTCAAGCAAATCCATTCTATCGCCCATCACTCCATCTCCGCTTCACCGAGCTGTCCGTGTAACCGAAAAGCCCAGGAAGAGTTCAGAGCTGTCCTCCCTGTCCCCTAGTTCTCCCAGCCCCAGACCTTAGGTTGCACTGGGCCCCGGGAAAGAGTTTCCACGTTTATGGAACTAAGCATCTGGCTAGGATGTGAGGGAAGGGTAACTCTAAAGCAATCCTGCATCCTGTAGGATGACGTTCAGCATGGCATCAGTGTCCAAGAAAAGCAGAATGTGAGTCCTCCAATCCCCTCTCTGTCTTCTGGTTCTGGGAAAACAATGTCTTCCTAGAAAAGGGAAGACGGGGGTCATTTTCCCCTTCAAGGTGCGTCCGCCCGCCCGCCCGCCAATCCATCCATCCGTCATTCATCTACCCATCAACCCACCAATCCATCCATCCATTCATTCATCCACCCGTCACCCGTCCGTCCATCTGTCCGTCCCTCCGTCCGTCCCTCCGTCCGTCCAGTAAATACGGAGTGCCTGCTCTGAGACAGCCGCGTATTGAACGCTAGAAGCAAAAACAAAAGAATTATGAAACGAGACTCTGCCCTTTAGAGATTCACAGTCTGGAAAACACGTTACAGTGGAACGAGCATAGGCTTTTGGAGCCAAGAGGCCCAGGTTCAAATCCCAGCTCCATCATTTTCTAGTGCATGGCCTTGAGACAAAGCATTTAGCTGCTTGCTATTCATGACAGTTTTCTCGTCTTCAAAATGGGGCACAATGGCTACGTTTCAAGGTTCTTAAGGGGATCAAATGAGGCAGCGTATAAAACTCCTTGTGTGAGTTACATGCTCAGGAAAGAGGTCCCATTCCAGGTCCTCTCAAAGCAGGCATGAAGTTGAAGTGAGGATGGAGAGAAGGACATTCAATGGGGTCCAATGGTTCTTACTGATATAAGACAATGGATCCATTTAACCATATTTCATCCTGACTCTGGACTCTTCCCAGTATGAAAACAGCCCAATCTTAGCTAGATCTTTCGGGATCCTTATCTTTTGCAAAGATGGGGGTCTCTGGCCTCCAGAATTTTACCAACTGGTCTGAACACTAGTGGGTATTGGGAACTGGGGAGACGGGTGAGGATTTGTACAAGGGAGGGCTCGATCTTAAGATGGCAGGACGGCCGGGTTCGGTGGCTCAGCCTGTCATCCCAGTGCTTTGGGAGGCCAAGGTGAATGGATTGCCTAAGCCCGCAGGTTCGAGACCCAACTTGGCGAGACCTCGTCTCTACAATAAATCAAAACTTATCCGGGCGTGGTAGCGCACGTCTGTAGTTCCAGCTACTCGGAAGGCTGAGGCGGAAGGATCGCCGAAGCCCAGCAGGTCTAGGCTGCGGTGGCCGGGACGGCCACTGCACTCCAGTCTGGGTGACAGAGTGAGACTCCAACTCAAAAAAAAAAAGATGGCAGGACTAAGGTTAGAGGCAGTCAGATAAAGACAGGGAGGGATTGGGCAGCTCTTTTGGGGGAAAGTCAAACCCCACTCCTTGGGCCAGGTCAACCAAAGCAGCCATTCTCTGCCAAGGCACAGGAGAGGTGACAGGACTTCTGGACCCCTGCTGTTCATCACGTCATCCCCACACCCACGCTGCAGGTGCTAAATAAACCTTTTGAATGAATGAATGAATTGAACATGAATGAATGAATCGCCCGGTCTGATTCTCTTTCCTCTTCCTTCCCTTTGTGGAGAGGCTCACGTTTGTTCCCGAATAACTGCGGCCAGGTCATTCCATCTGCAATAAGCTCTACAGTCAACCCAAGGTAGATGTGACACGCAGAGACAGGTCACACTTGCACACTGGGATAACCAGAGGATAGGTTCTGGCTGGGCTCGTTCTGCTGTACCAGAGCTGGCCCCCAGTCCAGTTTCTGGTTTTGCAGAGGCAGGGAGGCTGAGAACTGAGACTGGTTTTCTCATGCTGGGGAAGCCACTAGGACTGCTGAAGGGGGCCCCGAGAGGAGTGGGGTGCTTGATGGAAAACTACAGACTGGACTGATCACTTCACAGCCCATGCCTGCCGGGAAGTTCTCGAATACAAAGAGGAAGCACATGTGAGAGGGAAATTTCCCTTCCTTCCCGCAACTTCCTCCCCCTCCAGACCCCCTGGAACCGAAGAAGCATCTTCTTTGTCTTGAAGGAGGTGCCAGCTATTCGAAATGAAGGGTGGGGGCACGGCACTGGACCCCTCACCCCGGGGTCGTGCTCAGGGACGGCGACAAGGACTGTGCTCTGGAAAAGCTCGCTGGGCGCAGGGCACGGGGCGCATCGACTCTACAAACGCCCTTCACCGCTGACAGCTGCCAGTCTTTTCCAGACAAATCCCGGCCTGGGGCCTTAGTGCCGAGAGGTGCCCAGAGCAGTATTAGTGCTATCTGGGGTCAGACACGTCCCCATGCTGGCCCCTGTTTCCAGGGGACCCGCAGCAGACATCAACAACTCTCCTTAAGCACCTGGAATGTCCTACGCAGTGTACCACCTGGTCTTTGACCCTCATAGCAACCCTGCAAAGTAGGCATTGTATTGCTATCTACCTTTGACAGATTGGGAAACTGAGGCTCCGACCCTTACCTAGCTGACACGGCTGAGGAATACTAGAGGGGGCGGCAAAATTCGGGTCTTTCTGACTGCAAGCCTGGGTCCTTTCTAGATTCTGCTTCTTGAGGTACGCCCTGGTTTTCTCTAGGAAAATCCCAGGGAAAGGGACAGTGGCCGTGAAGGTCTAGAGCCTGGCCTTGAAGCCACAGAGGGCAGGTACTTGATGGAAAACTCCAGCGTGTGGTTCGCCCCTCCCTTCCCTCGTCAGAGAGGCCGACTCCCCTCCCAAAGCCCTGGGAGTCCAGCCTGGAGCCAGCCGCCCATCCCTCCGCACCGGTAAGAGGGCTGCGCCCTGCCCCACCCACCCCACCCACCACTGAGAAGGAGATGGTGCCCGGAGGGGTGAGGCGGCATGGGGAAGGGGGAGGAGGGGAGGCGAGGTCGGCTGGTGAGTCTCTGAGCCCCTGCCCCTGCCCCGGGGGGCGCAGCTCAGCTCGGCCCTGGAGGGGGCCTCTCGGGACCAGGCCCCCAGGGACGGCACCCGTCTGGAGGGCGGGGGCCGCAGGGGAAGCAGGATGGGGGTGGGGGCGCTGGGGACAGAGGACTTGACTTCCTGAGACTGGATGTTGTAATCTTGGTTCACCAGCTTTTGGCCTCGGTCCCTCCTGTTGCTGTGATAGTTCTCTGTCCCTTCACGTCTCAACACACACACACACGCGCGCGCACACACGCACGCACGCACACAGCCGCCTCTGTCTGGGAGTCCCTGGACAAGTCGGATGGGCCTCTGCGCTGGCAAGAACTGGAGAGGGGGTGAGGGTGGAGGACAGCCTCCCTCTCAGGTCCTGTCTCTCGTGGCCTTCTCATAGGTGGCTTCCCTGGGACTCTCTGGAGACCCGATGCCTGCCCGGAGCTGACCACGGGAACCGGGACTGGAGACAAAGGTGAGTGGGCAGTGGAGGGACCGGCCGGGTCTTCCTCGGAGGGGCGGGGGGCGGGGAGCCCTGGGGGCCAGGCCCTGTGCGGTCTGCGGTGGGAAGCAGAGGAGGTGGTAAACTGAGGCGAGCGGAAGTCTGATGTTCTGGAGTCTCAGGACAGGGGCTGCCACCCCAGCGCCCCCTCCCCCTCAGAGTGGGAGGATCGGGACAGTCCACAGACGGAGAGCCAGCCTCGGGCCGTGGGTGCACGAAGGGGTGGTCACCTGACTGAGGGGGAGGGGAAGCAGACAGTGTCCAGCGAGGTGGGAGGGAAGAGTGGACAGGAGAGACCTCGGGGTATTCCTGCAGGCCCGTGAGCTGCAGGAATTGCCCTGAGCAATCACAGGCGAGGGGCTCCTGCCCTCCCCCACCGCCCCTCACGGGCGGCGAAAGCCAAGCATCCCCCCCGAGGGAGGACACAGCCTTGGCTCTGGGCGGGGGGAGGCATGGGCGTGCTCCTAGAGGGGCCCGAGGGGGCCGAGGGCAGGCACCGGGGGCCACCCGCCGGGCCAGGCGGCCCACGGGGTGTGAAGGCCCGCAGACGCAGCCAGGTTTTGGTGCCATGCACACAGGTATGTGTGTGCAAGGGGACGTGACGGGGAACGGCACCGGCGTGTGTTCAGAACGGGTGCTGGTATGTGGGTGTGGGCTGCCGCTGGCGCCTGCCGTCCCCCACGTCCAGGGCATGGGCTGTTCCCCCGCTGGAGGGGGGCGCAAGGCGGGCCAAGCCGGGACCCCGGCCGCCCGTGGGCAGCGGCCTTTTCTGGACCCGTCTGCTCCGCGACCGGACCCTGGCCAGGCCTGTCTACATGTCCGGCTCCCAAACACAGGGCTGACCTGTGTTCGCTTCCCAGCCTCGCAGATCTCCTCCGTGGGCAGCGCCTGTGGGCATCGGTATCCGTGCCACTGGAGGGCACCGAAGTAGAGTGAGCAAGGCGGGCGGGCCTGCCGAGGGGACGCTAGGAGCTGGAGAGGTGGCAGGGCCGGGCGGACCTTCGGGAGGCCACCCGACTGCGGAGAGCACTGTCACTAAAGGACCCCCAGCCGGAGGTGGGCGTAGGGTGGGATGTGATGTCCGTTTGACTTTTCAAAGCAACCTCAAAAGGAGAGCTCAGTGCACCTTCTTTTGACCTAATGTCCTCCAAGACATTTCTTCCCCGAGTCTAACTTAAGTCTCTCTTGCTGCAGTTTCAGTCTGTTTCCCCTTGACTTACCATGGCTCTGAGCCAGCTTTTTCTTTTCACTGGCTCTTGCTTTCATTCTGCCGGTCCAGTTTTTCATTCTTACCCCTACGTTATGCTCTTCCTGATAACCTTCCTATGCTATTTTAGTTTTTAAAAAATGCGTCCATGTCAGTGCATCGGTTCACGTTCTCTTGTACTCCCTCCCCCACTTCTGGTACAACCCAAGCCCAGGTCTCTGCTCTCCTCTGGTTTTCCCTTCCCGTATTCTTTTTCCCCAGCAAGTCTGCTCCACTCCAACCCTTGCAACCCCCTGGGTCCTGAAAGAGCTACCCCTGGCCCGAGAACAGCAAGGCGCTTCTCCCGACCACTGTCTTGGGGACCCTTGCGCCCGGGACCTGACCTGTGCTGAGCAACCTTGCATCTTGGCAAGGGAAGACAGTGATTTCCCCTTCTCTTTGGTGGGCCTCATTTTTATCCCCCCACGCTCCCGATAGCCCTTTGAGCAGAGGTCGTTCTCTCTTCCAGGGAGATTTAAAGCTCAGAGAGGAGGTGCGATTGGCCCAAGGTTAGAGCCCAGCTCCGCCACCGATTGCCTTGGTAAGTTCATTCAAGCGTTCAAAATCGTTTCACTGAGCACCTGCTGATCTCTGGGCGCTGTACTTCCCCGTTCGCAAAACAGAGTTAATAGTAATACCTACTTCAAGGACTGTAACGAGGATAGCATTTAATACGTGTACAAAGAGCGTCTATTCTTAGAGCCATGTTTGCTCAAATGTTCGCCTATATTATCACTGTTATTATGATTATTATTTGAGTTGGCGTCTCACTCTGTCGCCCAGGCTAGAGTGCTCACGGCCACCCCAGCGTCGACCTGCTGGGCTCTGGTAATCCTTCCGCCTCGGCCTTCCAAGTAGTTGGAACTATAGGTGTGCGCTATCACGCCCGGCTAGTTTTTTGATTTATTGTAGAGATGAAGTCTTGCCAAGTTGCCCGGGCTGGTCTCGAACCCGTGGGCTCAGGCAATCCTCTCACCTCGGCCTCCCAAAGTGCTGGGATGATAGGCTTGAGCCACCACGCCCAGCCTCTATTACCACTATTATTATCAACAGCGAGGTCGAACCACAACCTGGACTTCCTGTCTGCTGCTTTTCCATCAACGCTTTCAAGTTCATTCATTCATTCGCTGTGTGTCTGAGAACGAGTCGAGGGCCATTTCTCGGGGTGTGCCAGTCCAGGGTGCAACATCCATGTCTGAGGTTGCACATTACCTGCTTCTCCCCTGAGGCCAAACTCCCCTGTTCTTTCAACCTCAGGCTCTGGTTCTGGAAGGTCCTGTGGGCCTGGCCCCGTACTCCAAGTCTGGAAGCTCTCTTTCCTTCCCTTCCTCCGCCTCCTTATGTCAGAGACTTAGGCTTTCAGCTTCCACCGGGCACTTTCCCATCTGCCCTCCTGAGCTGAGCTTGCAATGGAAGCCTCTGAGTAGGTCTCAAAGCCAGAATTTCACCCTGACATGCTTTCCTATTCCTGGGATAACCTGCACCCTCCAAGTCACCTTCGAAAATTTCCATAACCTCGGATGGCTCCTGCCCACGCCTTTCTGACTTGGGCTTGGGCTGTTGCCTGGGTTAAAAGTACCAGCAAATAAACACCAGCTCTTCCTTCATAAAAAGAATCCCTTGTGTTTCTCCAGAGGCGCGCAGGAGCACGCAGCACTTGGTCGCCCTGGTCACTTTGGCTCCCCCAAGGCTCCCAGAGGGGAGGGGCGGTGGGATGGTGTGTCCTCTGCAGTCTGGGACGCCGCCTCCCAGCATTCCCCTGGAAACAGAGACAGAGGGGGCCTCAGGCGATCGTCGGGGGGAGGAGGGAGGTGAAGACCAGCATAGACTGGAGATGCCCCTGACGCTGCCGGATTTATTTCCTGGCAATTGAGAAACGGGAAGTCAAATGGAGAGTGCCCACATCATTTCTCTGGACATCCAGGGAGCTCGGGCTCTTTAGGCAGGCAGGGAAGAGGAGAGGGCAGTGACCTGCATGACAGGCAGACACCACTGGGCTTCCCCCTCCGGGGGCCGGTCGTTGGGTCATCTTGGAAGCCATCCGCCGATGACTGCCACCCAGGTGACCACGGCTGGTGTGACGGACCCCTTCTGGCCCCAGGTCCCCCGGCTTTTCTCAGGACAGAGGTGCAGCAGAGAGAAAAGGCCCTGGGCTTTCCTTGAAAGCCTCTGCTTGCCCCGGTGGCCGCCCTGGGGGTGATCTGGCCTTGCTCAGAGGCCCCACCTTCGGCTTCCCTCCCAATCAGACACGCAGAGCTGCCGGCTCCCCTGTTTACCCCGTGGGGATCGATCAGCTTGGCACAGGGACGAGCACACAACTGGCTAGGAGAGGACTGTGCAGTCACCCCGGCCACACCTGCCCTTTGACCTTCGCTGCCTGGCAGCCTTTGATCCCTTCTGGCCCTGGAGGCTGGAGGCGAGGCTGGGCCACTCACCGGCTCCCCAGGCCGTGGGCAGATGGGCCAGTCATCTGGGTTTTCATCCTCAGGGTCTGGGGCAAGTCACCTCGAGGCCTGGATTGTCTCATCTGCAAACTGAGCAAACTAAGATTGGCTCTGAGAGTCCTGAGAACAAAGCGTCACCTTTGGCGTCCACTCCATGGAGAGTTTGGGAAGAAACGGATGTCCCAACAGCAAAGATTAGGATGGGGGTCGGGTGCGGCGGCTCACACCTGTCATCCCAGCACTTTGGGAGGCTGAGGCAAGAGGACTGCTTGAGCCCAGCAGTTCCAGACTAGCTGGGCAACATAGTGAGACCTCGACTCGATAAAAAATTTAAAAATTAGCCAGGCAAGGGGGTGCACGCCTATGGTCCCAGGAGAATCACCTGAGCCCAGGAGGTGGGGGCTGCAGTGAGCTGTGAGCATGCTCCTGCACTCCAGCCTGGGCAACAGAGTGAGACTCCGACTCGAAGCAACAACAACAACACGCATCGAAGAAGGGGAAGCAGGAAGGGCGGGGCACACATTGGGTCGACAGCTCGTTCCTTCTTCTCCCAGCAGGCTTTGCCTCTCGCCATCCTGCCCGCCCGCGGGGTCTCCCAATCCACCACATGGCTGTGGATGGGAAAGCGCCAGTCCACGACCATGGGCCTCCCGCGGTCTCCTGGGTCCCCGAAGAGGGCGAGAAGGTGGACCGGGAAGGCGCGGACCAGGTAAAGGATCGGGGCCAATGGACCAACAAGATGGAGTTTGTGCTGTCAGTGGCCGGGGAGATCATCGGGCTGGGCAATGTCTGGAGGTTTCCCTATCTCTGCTACAAAAACGGAGGTGGTGAGTTCACTCGGAGGTGGGCGTAGGGGGAGAGGCGTGCCCCGGCAGCTGGGCAGTGCCTACCTGGGACCTCCCTCCTGGGCAGTGCGGTCATGGAAGGAGGACTGTTGTGAAGCCGATGGATGTGAGTTTGAGTTCCAGCCTCACCCCTAGCCTCAGGGTCCCCCTCTGTGAAATGGGGAGGATACCCCCCTGGGCCACGAGGAAGAGTGGATGGGCAGGGCAAGGAATCGAGTGTTTCATACACTCCTTCATGACTCTCTACAAATGCCAGTTGTTGATGGAATTCATTTATGGATTCAACCAGTGATTGCAGGCCTATCGTGTGCCAGGCACTGCTCTAGACACAAAACAGAGCATATACTGTACACTACATTCTGAGGAAGGGTGGTGTGTTGCAGGTGAACAGTAAAGCACGGGGTGTGTCCACTGGTGAGGCACGGAGGGGTTGGAAGTGAAGCAGGGGAGAGGGATGGGAATGCTGGGGTGCAGAGAAGGAGATGGCAATGTCTGAGCAAAGGCTCAAAGCAGGGGAAGGAGCGTGGCTGGATCTCAGAGGAAGAGCATTCCCAGCAGGGGGACAGCAAAGTTCATGGAAAAAGAGCAGGGGGCCTGTCCGAGGCCCAGTGAGGAGGCTGGTGGGCTGGGGTGGAATGCGGGAGGGAGAGAACGGTGATCAGAGAGGTGGTGGGCTTCGATTTCGCAGGCTTTGCTCTGAGTGACATGACCATTTAAAAATTTTGATCAGAGAAATATCTTGCCTATGTTTTTGTTTTGTTTTGTTTTTTTCAAATTAAAAAAAACATAATTTAGCCAGGCGCAGTGGCTCATGCTTGTAATCCCAGCACTTTGGGAGGCGAAGGAGAGAGGATTGCCTGAGCCCATGGGTTCGAGGCCAGCCTGGGCAACATGGCAAGACCTCGTCTCTACAATAAATAAAAAAATTAGCCGGGCATGGTGCTGCGATCCTGTGGTTGCTGCTACTTGGAAGGCTGAGGCGGAAGGATCGTTGGAGCCCAGCAGGTTGAGCCTGCAGTGGCCGTGAGCGTGTCTCTGCACTCCAACCTGGGCGACAGAGTAAGACTCCAACTCAAAAATGAAAGAAACATAATTTCATGATTTTTAAGCACTGGTAGTGAAAATGAGCCATGGCAGGGAGCAGCCAGATTCATTTCCTAAAGTGTAGAATTCAGTGGTGCTTAGTATATTCACAGACTTGGGTAACCACCACCACGGTCCGTTTTAGATGAGAACATTTTCATCATCCTTTAAAGAAACTCTCTGCCGCTAGTGGTCACCCCCATCCCTCTCCTGCCAGCCCTTGGCAACCCCTGTGTGGATTCCCTCTTGGGATGTCGCATGTCAACAGAATCATTCAATATGGGGTCCTTTGTGACTGATCAGATTCCTTTCTGCCTTTTGAAATCACCTTTCTTCTTCTTGTGGAAATGGCATATGTTTATTGCAAATATTAGAAAAAGGCTAGGAAGGTAAAAAGAAGAAACTCTTACGTCAAGAGGTAACCGTGTTTTAGAAAAATCCCTCAAAACACGATTTATATACATATATTTAGTTGTTTTTTTTTTTGAGTCAGAGTCTCACTCTGTTGGCCAGCCTGGAGTTCACTGGCACAATCAAGGCTCACTGCAGCCTCAACCTCCTGGGTTCAGGCATTCCTTCTATCTCAGCCTCCTGAGTAGCTGGGACCACGGGCACACACCATCACACCTGACTAATTTTTTCTTTTTTGAGTTGGAGTCTCACTCTGTCACCTAGGCTAGAGTGCAGTGGCACGCTCACGGCCACCCAGTGCCGACCTGCTGGGCTCCGGCGATCCTTCTGCCTCAGCCTTCCAAGTAGCCAGAACTACAAATATGTGCTGCCACGCCTGGCTAGTTTTTTTGTTTTGTTTTTTTATCTATTGTAGAGAGGCTGTCTCATCAAGTTGCCCGGGCTGGTCTTGAACCTACCGGCTCTGGCAATCCACTTGTCTCGGCCTCCCAAAGTGCTAGGATTACAGGCTGAGCCACCGAGACCGGCCTAATTTTTAAATTTTTAGTAGAGACGAGGTCTCGCTATGTTGCCCAGGCTGGTCTCGAATTCCTGGGTTCAAGCAATCCTCCCACTTCGGCCTCTCAACATACTACGATTATAAACATGAGCCACTGTGCCGGCCATGATTTCTATTTAATTTGACCAATTTTCTTGAGTATCTTCTATGGATCTTGCGGTGAGTTTTAAACATGATAAGTTATCGCAAACTGCTTGAACCAATGATTTCAAAGAAACAGCAGGGAGTCCAGGCTCCAGTGCCAAGAATGAGGAAGGAGACTAACACCAGGCCACAGGTTAGGGGAGGCAGGACCAAGTGGCAAAGTGGTGACTTGGGTTTTCTTCCTAGACCACCCTTTCTTGGGCATATATGCAGGAGGCCAGAGCTAGGCCGGAAGACGATCCAGCCTGAGGCCTCATTTCGTGCAGGAGGGCTTGCTCAAAACCACAGAGTTATTAGCATCAGTGGCAGAAGGGTCCTGGAGCCCGGGCTGGCCGGCTTTCCCTTCACCGCATGCTCCTTGTCCTGCCACTGGGGAGGGCGGGAGCACCAGGGGACGGGGCCTCGGGTTCGGCACCCACCTGCTTCTGCCCCGCTGGTGGCTTCTGCTGTGGCCTCGGCCTCTGTCCTGGTGGTAGGGCGGGGTGGAGAGAGGGACAAGCACCCGCGATGTCGTGGAAGGCATGGGCTGAGCGGGGTCATCTGTGAGACGTGGGATGCCAGCAGGCAGCATGCCATCTCTGTCACTCGGGTTCTCACAGTGGCTCTGTCCCAACCTAACTCTTCGGGAAAGACACGCAGCCATCCTTGTGGTTTCTTTAGCACAGAGGAGCCACACAAGGTGTGGGGTCCAAATCTGGAGTCACTGCTCCTTGGCCGTCTAGGAAGGCAGCAAAGAAGGGCTAGGTGGCCGAGCAAGGAGGCTCACGCCAGGAATCCCAGAACGTTGGGAGGCTGAGGCAGGAGGATTGCTTGAACCCAGGAGTTCGAGGCCAGCCTGGGAAACATAGCAAGACATTATCTCTACAAAAATTTAAAAAATTAGGTGTAGCCGGGCTCAGTGGCTCAGCCTGTCATCCCTCGCCTTTGGGAGGCTGAGGTGAGTGGATTGCCTGAGCCC